>NC_056454.1:48849233-48929233 GCF_018296145.1 Oncorhynchus tshawytscha
AAATTGTAATCATTCGCCTACCTCCTCATGCCTTTTGCACACAATGTATATAGACTCTTTTTTTTCTACTGTGTTATTGACTTGTTAATTGTTTACTCCATGTGTAACTCTGTGTTGTCTGTTCACACTGCTATGCTTTATCTTGGCCAGGTCGCAGTTGCAAATGAGAACTTGTTCTCAACTTGCCTACCTGGTTAAATAAAGGTGAAATAAAAAAATAAAAATAAACACATTACATTATATATACAGTGTTGTGACAATGTACAAATAGTTAAAGTACACAAGGGAAAATAAATAAGCATAAATATGGGTTGTATTTACAATGGTGTTTGTTCTTCACTGGTTGTCCTTTTCTTGTGGCAACAGGTCACAAATCTTGCTGCTGTGATGTCACACTGTGGTATTTCACCCAGTAGATATGGGAGTTTATCAAAATTGGATTTGTTTTCAAATTCTTTGTGGATCTGTGTAATCTGAGGGAAATATGTATCTCTGATATGGTCATACGTTGGACAGGAGGTTAGGAAGTGCAGCTCAGTTTCCACCTCATTTTGTGGGCAGTGAGCACATAGCCTGTCTTCTCTTGAGAACCATGTCTGTCTACGGCGGCCTTTCTCAATAGCAAGGCTATGCTCAATGAGTCTATACATAGTCAAAGCTTTCCTTAAGTTTGGGTCAGTCACAGTGGACAGGTATTCTGCCACTGTGTACTCTCTGTTTAGGGCCAAATAGCATTCTAGTCTGCTCCGTTGTTTTGTTAATTCTTTCCAATGTGTCAAGTAATTATCTTTTTGTTTTCTCATGATTTGGTGCTCTCTCTCTCTCTCTCTCTCTCTCAAGGGAATGGGGTCCTAAACTAGAGCACTGTAAAGGGAATAGGGTCCTTTTTGGGGACTCACACAGTGTCTATGTACCTCTGTCTGCATCTTGATTATGAACAAATACACACTAATGAAATCAGAACCAAGCAGCAAATTAAATATTCCAATGCATTTTAGGGTTCAAACCTCTTGTTGGTTTGTTGCCATCGAATTACACTGGAGAGGTTTTTAAAATGGTTTCTTCATCTCAGCAGTGAAGCTTGTTGTTTAAATGGTTTCTTCATCTCAGCAGTGAAGCTTGTTGTTTAAATGGTTTCTTCATCTCAGCAGTGAAGCTTGTTGTTTAAATGGTTTCTTCATCTCAGCAGTGAAGCTTGTTGTTTAAATGGTTTCTTCATCTCAGCAGTGAAGCTTGTTGTTTAAATGGTTTCTTCATCTCAGCAGTGAAGCTTGTTGTTTAAATGGTTTCTTCATCTCAGCAGTGAAGCTTGTTGTTAAAATGGTTTCTTCACCTCAGCAGAGAAGCTTGTTGGGGTGGTCACAAAGAGAGGCATGTGATAGCCCAGGCCTGTGTCCCAAATGGCACACTATTCCCCATGTAGTGCACTACTTTTTGCAAGAGCCCTATGCAGTCAGGTCAAAAAGAGTGTGCACTACATAGTGAATAGGGTGCCATCTTGGATTTGGGGGTTAAGTGCTCCATATTGACTGTGATGGGTTAGTATGTGAGAGCGGTGGGGCAGGACAGCTAGTCTGGGGTGTCGGAACGAGACTGGCTGAGAGGAGCTGACAACTCATCTGAAGAATCGCCCCGAGGGAAATTGCAGAAGTGCCACTACTGGTCTGTGTGATAAATCAAGGGCCTTAAACCAAGGCGTCTGACATCCGCCCTGTCAGGCAGCCGTTGTCAGGGGCGATTTAAACAGATTAAACAACCTGATTACAGTGCAGAGAGCTACAAACTTTAAATAGGAGAAAGACACAGAGACACAGAGACACAGAGAGAGAGACACAGAGACACAGAGACACAGAGGCACAGAGACACAGAGACACAGAGACACAGAGACACAGAGGCACAGAGGCACAGAGGCACAGAGGCACAGAGGCACAGAGGCACGGATACACGGAGGCACGGAGGCACGGAGACACGGAGGCACGGAGGCACGGAGACACGGAGATACGGAGGCACGGAGACACAGAGACACAGATGCACAGCAGCACAGAGGCACAGAGGCACGGAGACACGGAGGCACGGAGGCACGGAGACACGGAGGCACGGAGGCACGGAGGCACGGAGACACGGAGGCACGGAGACACAGAGACACAGATGCACAGAGGCACAGAGGCACGGAGGCACGGAGGCACGGAGGCACGGTGGCACGGAGACACGGAGACACGGAGGCACGGAGACACGGAGACACGGAGACCACAACTGGCTGAATCCCTCTGTCTGTAGTCCTACATGACTTTCTCCTGATCACTTTACACACGCAGACCAACGTCTCCGGCATGGAGATCAACTGAGGGGGTTTAAGTGCCTTGCCCAAGGGCACAACAGAAGGAGATGGTACATGAGATCAGAGACCAGCAGCCTTCTAGCTGCCAGTTCAGTTCCATTCCTATTTTTTGTGTTTCCCAGTCCGGGGCTTGAACCAGCAACCTTCTGGCCGTTGGTCCGCCTCTCTAAACAATAAGCTACTGCTGCCCTGGAGGTACAAAGCTATTGTTTTCCCCAACTGTAACTAGTACTTTGGTTTCAGTGCATCATCATACCACATTTATGGTGGCAATAATGTGAGTTGTCATTAACTGCCACTACATGCTATATCATGTTCATGGCAGCCTTACAGTATGTAGGCATTATAGCAGTCCATTAAATATAGTGTCACTGGTTTATCTAACTGTATAGCATTTATCGAACTTTATACAACAGGTGGGTCTAATCCTGAATGCTGATTGGTTAAAACTGCATTCCAACCAGTGTCTATTTCACAAGCTAACACCGGCTAAATCTCTGACGTTGAAATGTCTATTTACTCTGTTCCATCTCACTGTGCAATCCACTGTCTCATCAGCCCAGCCAGGCAATTTATAAACTTGATCCTCACTATAAAAAGCATCTAGACATTATCTCACATTTGTTTTTCAACATTTTTCAACATCAGAGATTTGTATAAACCTGGCTGTCTGTCTCTCCGACCTTTTCAATATTGTTTCAATATCAAATTGCGATCTCCACCGTCCTATATGAAGTGAATGGATCCGAATGAGACAGGCAGCAAATAGAGCTGCTTGTTACAGCAACATACACAACGTGTTTTCAGTTGTCTGGCTAAATTGATTGTTGCGAAAACTCAAATGGACAAATGAAACATTTATTTAGATATTTTCGGCGACATGACTATGGATAAATGGGGGAAAAGAAATGGCCATAATACCCAGGCATGTAGATTTGGAGGATGCTGCATTGAATGTCCGAGAGAAAAGCCACAACAACAAAAAACACAGGTAAGAATACAAACTGAGCTGTCGCGTTGCTTCGAGAGCTGGCTAGCAGAGAAGAATTAAGTTGTTGACCTCAAAAACAGTCACTAAGGAAGTGTTTAACAACCTTCTCCGACAGTTTTATGGAAATGTATGAAATGGGAAGGGGCAGCAGTACAGTGTAATTAGATACCTGGCACTCTGTAGTGGGCTCAACTGGTTTCTAAATGACCCACCCATTGGTCGCAGCTGGTGCATTATGAAGGACACTGAATTTACCACCTCCAATCATGTGTTTCTGGGCAACATCAAACAGCTAAGAAGGCAAGGAAAATATATCACAAACAGACACCCTCCCATCACCGATAAGGACATGGTCCATCCATAGATACAGAACATAAAGAAACGACTGGGTTCAGGAAAAGGAAAGATATCACAAACAGACACCCTCCCATCACCGATAAGGACATGGTCCATCCATAGATACAGAACATAAAGACTGAACGACTGGGTTCAGGAAAAGGAAAGATATCACAAACAGCCACCCTCCCATCACCGATAAGGACATGGCCCATCTCCAAAACTCCCAGGCTCTGAATCCCGGGACACCAAGGGGTCTGGTCCAGAAAGTGTGGTTCTACCTCCAGTTCCATCTGGGTCGAAGAGGAGAAGAGGGGAACAGACAATTAAAGTCCAACTCATTCCTCATAAAAACAGACGTGAACGGTCTAAGGTATGTTGTTCATAGCCTGCTTGTGTTATTTCTAAGTTGCACTCGTAATTAGGCTACTGGAAAAAAATATTATAACAAAGCATTATATCTCTCAGATACGCCACTCTCGCAAATAACAAGGCCACAAAGAATAATCTGGACCCAAGGGAGACAGCCGTTCCAATATATCCAACAAACACCGACTTCTCTGGCACTATCACTTGAGTCAGCTGTGGTGGATAACAAAGGGAATGTATAATTGTTTGATTTGTTTAAATCAGCTCAAATGCATGTCATGGATTGTCTTTCTTTTGTCTGAACAAGAGAGCACGTGTTTCCTGCCAGGCAAAGTCGTGCATCATAAGCTCATTGTTATGTACCACAATAAATCTTAACTAGAAAATAGTTTAAAGAAATGCAAATGCAGCTACTTTGCTGTTATTCTGGCTGCACTGTTTGACGTGACTGTAAAACAAGACATAGTTGGCTAGATAGCAAGCAAGGGATAAAAACATTGCCCGTCAGTAAGGCAATGGAACGCTTAGAATGAACGACTGGGTCAAAGAAACAGAACAAAAAGCAACCCTAGATTTGTGTGGGGACTATATCTTTACAGTAAAGTAGCATGTTGTCACCAGGGCCTGTAAGGTAAAGTAACATGTCGCCAGGGCCTGTATAGTAAAGTAACATGTTGTCACCAGGGCCTGTATAGTAAAGTAGCATGTCACCAGGGCCTGTATAGTAAAGTAACATGTCACCAGGGCCTGTATAGTAAAGTAACATGTTGTCACCAGGGCCTGTATAGTAAAGTAACATGTCACCAGGGCCTGTATAGTAAAGTAACATGTCACCAGGGCCTGTATAGTAAAGTAGCATGTCACCAGGGCCTGTATAGTAAAGTAACATGTTGTCACCAGGGCCTGTATAGTAAAGTAACATGTTGTTACACGAGCAAATCATTTCAGTGGCTTCTCCGCTGCTGGGAAACAAGGTATGCGTCCCAAAGGGTTTTCCTATTCCGTCTATGGTCCACTATTTATAACTAGAGTCCTATAGGATCCTGGTTATAGTACTGCACTTATTAAAAAGGGAAGTATGGTTCTATTTGGGATGTAAACCCAACAGTGATGTTGTGACATGTTACCATGGCGTTAGATATTCCATTCCGTAACAGATATTGGCTTCCTGTTCCGAAACTGGCACATCTAGCTACGTTATGGGATTTGCGCTGCAGGAAATCTGATGCTACACGTCGATGTCGAGGCAGAGCCATGCAGTCAGTGGAGTGAGACGTGGTTATGCCATTATTTTCAGTCAGTAATTAGTATCAGAGTTGCAGATAGGGGGGGAGCGAGGGGAGCAGATTAGAGTTGGGCCTAATTACGCCCTAGTGACTATGGCTTGTGTTCCAAATGGCAACCCTATTCCCTACATAGTGCATTACTTTTGACCAGGGCCCTATGGGAAAGGGTGAAAAGTAGTGAACTAAATAGGGAATAGGGTGCCATTTGCTGGATTCTGTTGATTCTGTTGACTCTGCTGTTTGCTCCTCAGGCTACATAGCCTACTCTGTGTTATTGATTTACTGAGCACACATAGCAAAGCCACATATTTCACACATGTTTGTTTTTTTAAGTATAATTTGTAACAAATTAATCAAAGCACAATCATGTATAATATATAGGTCAATTTATAATATATTCATATATATATATATATATATATATATATATATATATATATATCCATCAGTTTATAATATATTAATATATATATAGGTCAATTTATAATATATTAATATATATATAGGTCAATTTATAATATATTCATATATATATATATATATATATATATATATATATAGGTCAATTTATAATATATTCATATATATATATATATATATATATATATATATATCCATCAATTTATAATATATTAATATATATATCAATTTATAATATATTAATATATATATAGGTCAATTTATAATATATTAATATATATATATAGGTCAATTTATAATATATTAATATATATATAGGTCAATTTATAATATATTAATATATATATATATCCATCAATTTATAATATATTAATATATATATATATATATATATTTATATATATATATATATCCATCAATTTATAATATATTAATATATATATAGGTCAATTTATAATATATTCATATATATAAATATATATATATATATCCATTTATAATATATTCATATATATATATATATCCATCATCATTTATAATATATTAATATATATATAGGTCCATTTATAATATATTAATATATATATAGGTCAATTTATAATATATTAATATATATATAGGTCAATTTATAATATATTAATATATATATAGGTCAATTTATAATATATTAATATATATATATATATATATCCATCAATTTATAATATATTAATATATATAGGTCAATTTATAATATATTCATATATATATATATATATATATATATCCATCAATTTATAATATATTAATATATATATATGTAGGTCAATTTTACTGCAAGAACAGACATTGTTAAGTAAAAGCTAGTATGCTGATGTCATAGTCCACTGAAGAAGGGTAATGATGAAACAACTAATGGGAATAACATATATAATATATACATACCTCTGAGCTATGAAAACATGGTCAAGGGTACATAACCTGTTCGCATTTCAGATACAGATGGACAAAAAACATAATCAAATTATAATAGCAATATAATAATAATAATAATAATAAAAAGTTGACAATAAATATGTATCAGACCTGTTTTCACCGGTATTTCAATTGCTTTCAACGACATTTTCAAAATAAGTATTTGGATATGTTTTTCTTTGATGAAAATATTAGTACTTGAATATTTGATTGTATTTGGAAATACACTTGGAAAGTATTGGAATTTATTTGAAAGTATATTTTTAATTTTGGCTATTTATAATTTATTAAATAGTTTCAAATACATCATTTAGAAGTAACTCATTATTTGTAACTAAAAACTTAAAAAATATGCATATATTTGAATCCAGGTCTGATATAAAGTACAAGTCAAAAGAATGGACACACAGACTCATTCAAGTGTTTTTCTTTATTTTTAATATTTCCTACATTGTAGAATAATAGTGAATAATAGTGAAGACATCAACACTATGAAATAGCACATATGGAATCATGTAGTAAGCAAAAAAAAGTGTTAAACAAATCAAATTATTGTCACGACTTCTGCCGAAGTCGGTGCCTCTCCTTGTTCGGCCGATCCATTTTTTCCCCCATTTGTTTTGTCTTGTTTTCCTGGTTTTCATTCCCTCATTAAGTGTTGTGTATTTAACCCTCTGTTCCCCCCATGTCTTTGTGTGGTAGTGTTTGTTGTAAGTGCTTGTGCACATTTGTTTGATTGGTTTTGCTCGTACTTTGTATTTCTTATGCTTTTACTATTAAACTGCTCCGACTATTATCAAGTTCTGCTCTCCTTTTACTATTAAACTGCTCCGACTATTATCAAGTTCTGCTCTCCTGCGTCTAACTTCCCTGCCACCAGTTTCGCACCCCTTACGATTATATTTTATATTTGAGATTCTTCAAAGTAGCCACCCTTTGCCTTGATGACAGCTTTGCACACTCTTGGCATTCTCTCAACCAGCTTCATGAGGAAATGCTTTTACAACAGTCTTGAAGGAGTTCCCACATATGCTGAGTACTTGTCGGCTGCTTTTCCTTCACTCTGCGGTCCAACTCATCCCAAACCCTCTCAATTGGGTTGAGGTCAGGCGATTGTGGAGGTCAGGTCATCTGATGCAACACTCCATCACTCTCCTTGGTCAAATAGCCCTTACACAGCCTGGAGGTGTGTTTTGGGTCATTGTCCTGTTGAAAAACAAATGAAAGTCCCACTAAGCTCAAACCAGATGGGATGGAATATCACTGCAGAATGCTGTGGTAGCCATGCTGGTTAAGTGTGTCTTGAATTCTAAATAAATCACAGACAGTGTCACCAGCAAAGCACCCCACACCATCACACCTTCTCCACCATGCTTCACAGTGCATCGATGACGTCGTCACCACAGTGACCGTACGCACATACCCCAACCAGATGCCATGGATTACAGGCAACATCCGCACTGAGCTAAAGGGTATATCTACTGCTTTCAATGAGCGGGACTCATACCCAGACGATTAAAAGAAATCCTGCTATGCCTTCCGACTAACCATCAAACAGGCAAAGCGTCAATACAAGACTAAAATTGAATCCTACTGCACCGGCTACAGTACAAAGGGAAGCACAGCCGCGAGCTGCAGAATGACTTGAGCCTACCAGATGAGCTAAATAACTTCTATGTGCGCTTCGAGGCAAGCAACACTGAAGCACGACACAATCTCTATTGCACTCCACACTGCCCTTTCCCACCTGGACAAAAGGAACACCTATGTGAGAATGCTGTTCATTGACTACAGCTCAGCGTTCAACACCATAGTGCCCTCAAAGCTCATCACTATGCTAAGGACCCTGGGACTAAACACCTCCCTCTGCAACTGGATCCTGGACTTCCTGACGGGCCGGTGGTGGTAAGGGGGTAAGGGTAGGTAACAACACATCTGCCACACTGACCCACAACACGGGGGCCCATCAGTCCCCTCCTGCACCCGCTGTTCACCCATGACTGCATCGCCAAGCATGACTCCAACACCATCATTACGTTTTCCGATGACACAACAGTGGTAGGCCTGATCACCGACAGCGATGAGACAGCCTATAGGGAGGAGGTCAGAGAGGTCAGAGACCTGGCAGTCTGGTGCCAGGATAACAAACTCTGCCTCAACGTGATCAAGACAAAGAAGCTGATCGTGGACTACAGGAAAAGGAGGACTGAGCACACCCCTATTCACAACGATGGGGCTGTAGTGGAGAAGGTTGAGAGCTTAAAGTTCATTGGTGTCCACATCACCAACAAACCATCATGGTCCAAACACACCAATACAGTCGTGAAGAGGGCACAACAACACCTTTTCCCCCTCAGGAAACTGAAAAGATTTGGCATGGGTCCTCAGATCCTCAAAAAAGTTTGACAGCTGCACCATCGAGAGCATCCTGGTTGCATCACTGTCTGTTATGGCAACTGTTCGGCCTCCGACCACAAGGCACTACAGCCCAGTGCTGTGCAGTGCATCACTGGGGCCAAGATTTCTGCCATCCAGGACCTCTATACCAGGCGGTGTCAGATGAAGGCCCTAAAAATTGCCAGAGACTCCAGCCACCCAGGTCATGTTCTCTCTGCTACCGCACCAGCGGTACCGGAGCACTAAGTCTAGGACCAAAAGACTTCTTAACAGCTTCTACCCCCAAGACATAAGACTCCTGAAAACCTAATCAAATGGCTACACAGACTATTTGCACCCTCCCCCCACCCCCAGTTTTACGCTGCTGCTACTCTTTGTTTATTATCTATGCATAGTCACTTTACCTCTACCTACATGTACATATTACCTCAATTACCTCGACTAACCGGTTCCCCCGCACATTGACTCTGTACCAGTAACCCCTGTATATAGCCTCCACATTGACTCTGTACCAGTAACCCCTGTATATAGCCTCCACATTGACTCTGTACCAGTAACCCCTGTATATAGCCTCCACATTGACTCTGTACCAGTAACCCCTGTATATAGCATCGTTACTGTTATTTTATTGATGCTGTTAAATTATTTGTTATTTTTCTTTTTCAATTTATTTATATTTTTCTTCAGTTTGTTTTGTAAATTCTTTCTTAAGACTTATTTTTCTTAAAACTACATTGTTGGTTAAGGGCTTGTAAGTAAGCATTTCACTGTAAGGTTGTATTCGGCTCATGTGACAAATACAATTTGATTTTCATAACGTCAAAGTCTGTTTCAGTCCTCCTCTGGACAGAAAATGCAGAAGGCAAACAATAAGTTGGCCAGTACGTTGAGACCAATCAGAGGTCTGTTGACTATGACTCAGGCCAAGTCACCCATCTTCATATGGGTACGCAGCACAGGTGGCATATTAATTAAGGAGGACAGGCTCATAGTAATGGCTGGAACGGAATAAATTGATTTTCTTGTGCCTGATACCATTCCATTCACTCCATTCCAACCATTATTATGAGCCGTCCTCCTCTTACCAGCCTCCTGTGGGACGCATACTTTTTTTTCTGAAAAGCCAGAGAAATATGTTAGCAGTGATATCTTCTCTCTCAGCTTCCAGGTGCCCAAATGCTAGACCAGAGAAAAGGACTTCCAGTGTCTCTCTCAGACGCCAGGAAAACAAACTAAATGTTAATTAACCTATTTACATCATAGATTCAAAACAATTAACGTAACAAAATATAAAGGAAGTAAATGTAGAACATTACATCATCTAAAATTATTGGCATTATTATAATATATATTATTATTTTTGATTAAAAAAAAGAGCAAAGAAGACTATAAAATAAATAATACAAATACTGAGCTATATTTATATATATATTTAATGCAAAAAAAAATGTTTTTAAATAATGTAATTTCATACTTTACTTTTACTTTCAATACATCACCTTGATAACGGCACCAAGGACTTTCTTCTCAGGATGTTTTATGAGATTGTAGATGTGACGGATCTTAGACCTGTCCTCCATACAGAAGCTTTACAGATCCTTGAGATCCGTTGTCTGAGCTTACGGACTCTTCAATTTAAACCAACAGGTTTTCAATGGGGTTTCAAGTCTGGTGCAAAATTTTGTTTTTGTGGTCAATTTAACAATTGTGAATTTTGATGTGTTCTTGAGGTTATTGTCTTGCTGGAAGATACACTTGCAGACAAATCTCAGCCTCCTGGCAGAGACAACCAGGTTTTAGGCTACAATATCCTGGTACTGGGTAAAGTTCATGATGCTATTGACCTTAACAAATAAAGGCCTCAGGACTAATGGAAGCCAAATAGCCCCATAACATCAAAGATCCACCATCCTTGGTGTTCTTTTCATCCATATTTGGATACCAAACCCACCACTGGTGTGTGGCCAAACACCTCTATTTTCATGTCATGTGATCTGACCATAGCACCGCTTCCAATCCATGTGCCAATGCCGTTTAGCAAACTCCAGGCCTTTACGTTTGTTGGGTGACAAATCAAATCAAATCAACATTTTATTTGTCAAATGTGCCGAATACAACAGGTGTGGACCTTACTGTGAAATGTTTACTTACGAGCCCTTAACCAACAATACAGTTCAATAAATAGAGTTAATAGAATATTTACTTAATAAACAAAAGTTTAAAAAAAATTATAATGGGGAGGTCAATGTAAATAGTCCGGGTGGCCATTTGATTAGTTGTTCAGCAGTGTAACGCTAATAATCAGGAAGCAGGTACAAGGAGGGCATTTAATTAATAAATAAATAAACAAGGAACAAAACAAGAAACACGAGTAATGTACAGACATAAAACACTGAAACAGCGTCAATTCCTGAGGAAAGAACCAAAGGGAGTGACAGATATAGGGAAGATAATCAAGGAGGTGATGGAGTCCAGCTGAGTCTCATGAGGCGCAGGTGCGCGTAATGATGGTGGCAGGTGTGCGTAATAATGAATAAACTGGCGACAACGAGCCCCAGAGAGGTGGAGCTGGAGTAGATGTGACAAGGAGTCTTATGGCTTATGGGGTAGAAGCTGTTAAGGAGCCTTTTGGGCCTTTTGGTCCACTTGCCGTGCGGTAGCAGAGAGAATAGTCTATATGTGACTGGAGTCTTTGACCATTTTTTGGGCCTTCCTCTGAAACCGCCTAGTATATAGGTCTTGGATGGCAGGAAGCTTGACCCCAGTGATGCACTGGGCCATACGCAGTACCCTCTGTAGCACCTTATGGTCAGATGCCGAGCAGTTGCCATACCAGGCGGTGATGCAACCGGTCAGGATACTCTCGATGGTGCAGCTGTAGTACTTTGACTCTTTGGCCACGTAAAGCATTTGTTCTCCCTACTGTTCACGGTGTCCCCTAAATCAGGTAGTCACATTCCTTCATATGATGTGGGAGACGCCCTGCAGTTAAATGCTGTGGGGGAAAAAATAACAACATTCATTTCAAAGTGCATGTAAATACTCAATGCTTTGCATCTACTACGGTATGTTACTTGACGACGATAGGTCCTTGAATCTGTCAATCAATCAGAGACGATTACTACTGGCTCAAGCAACAACAACAAAACGGGTGGGAGGGTGGTTGTCAAAATATCCTCATTCGACAAGTAACCTTTGGATGTTTTGGGGGTAAGGGGAGGGGGATTTATTGGATAAGTGCTGGGGGTAGAGGGGCAGGTGGGCAGATAGAGATAAGGGTGGGAGGGGATTGACAACCCACCTGTGTTTCTAAGCAGGGTGGGGGGGGGGCAGGGGGCAGGTTTGGCTGGCGGGGATGAGGAGTCGGAGGTGTAGGCACACCTCTTCTTGTTAATTTTTATTTACCAGTGGTATTATTGAAAAAAAATCACTGTAATGTCATCACTATGATCATCTTAGTTCACTTTTTATGTTGAGTGGCAGCTCACAGGTAAATGTTATATAAACTGAGTTGATATGAATGTTGTAGCTGTAAAAAATGCCAAAACAAAAAACTTGGTCACAAAAAAAAAGAGAGAGAAAGATATTGAAAAAGAAAGAGAGATGAGTATTGCAGGGTCAGTGGTGGTAAAAGAGCATGAGGCCGAGGTGCTGCCTACCAGCCTGAGCTCCTGATTTTCTGCTGATGGGAGCTACGTCCTCAAGCCATCTGCTTCCAGCCCACTGTGGGGATAGCTACCTGTCAGCTTCAATGTGCTCACTGAGCAGAAAGGGAGACTTTGCTGCGGCAGAACTTTCTCTCTTTTCTCGCTCTCTTCTCCCCCCCGTCTCTCTGCCACCCTCCCTCTCTCTCTGCCACCATCCCTCTCCCTCTGTCAACCTCCCTCTCCCCCTCCCACCCTCCCTCTCCCCCTCCCTCCCTCTCCCACTCCCGCTCCCTCCCTCTCCCACTCTCCCTCTCTCCCCCCCACCCTCCCTCTCCCTCTGCCAACCTCCCTCTCCCTCTGCCACCCTCCCTCTCTCCCACCCTCCCTCTCCCTCTGCCAACCTCCCTCTCCCTCTGCCACCCTCCCTCTCCCACCCGCCCTCTCACCCTCCTACTCCCACCCTCCCACTCCCTCCAACCCTCCCACTCCCTCTCCCCTCCCCCTCCCCTCCCCCCCTCCCCCCCTCCCACTCCCACTCCCACTCCCCCTGCCCTTCACGCTCAGCCCTGCAAACTGAACATGACTGCTGCTGCAGATAAGACAGACACCCGGACTGCTCCACAGACAAACACAGAGCCGCGCGAGGAGGATCCATTCTGGCGCCAGGCATCAGGCTAGACATCTTGCTGAGCTCCATCCGAAGAACCAGCTGCCAAGGTGTCGAAGCAGGGAGTACCTTCACTCTGAGCTGTAGTTGGGCTCTGAAGACTTAGCAGACTGAAACGGATGCAAACAGCCCACAGGCAGGCTTCCTTGGAATCGACTAAACAGAACTCATCCGTATGTGTGCCTGCTGCACCGATAACGCTCCCCAAACACAAGTAAACAAGCAGGAAAAAGTAACAAGTTGTTTCACAAAGGCATCTATCCCCTCTCAATATGTACATTTAAAGCACGAAAAGATGTGCTGTATACGACTAGTGGTGAAAATGTACTGTAAGATCTGGACTCTGGTCCTTGCCTGTGTGAAAGTGGAGCAGTTCCTGCTATAGAAGTGAGTTAACATGGGAGAACTGTCAAAGGGTGGCAGGTAGCCTAGTGGTTAAAGCATAGAGGTGGCAGGTAGTCTAGTGGTTAGCGTGTAGAGGGGGCAGGTAGCCTAGTGGTTAGAGTGTAGGGGTGGCAGGTAGCCTAGTGGTTAGAATGTAGGGGCGGCAGGGAACCTAGTGGTTAGAGTGTAGGGGTGGCAGGGAACCTAGTGGTTAGAGTGTAGGGGTGGCAGGTAGCCTAGTGGTTAGAATGTAGGGGTGGCAGGTAACCTAGTGGTTAGAGTGTAGAGGTGGCAGGTAGCCTAGTGGTTAGGGTGTAGAGGTGGCAGGTAGCCTAGTGGTTAGAATGTAGGGGTGGCAGGGAACCTAGTGGTTAGGGTGTAGGGACGGCAGGTAGCCTAGTGGTTAGAGTGTAGGGGTGGCAGGTAGCCTAGTGGTTAGGGTGTAGAGGTGGCAGGTAGCCTAGTGGTTAGAATGTAGGGGTGGCAGGGAACCTAGTGGTTAGGGTGTAGGGACGGCAGGTAGCCTAGTGGTTAGAATGTAGGGGTGGCAGGGAACCTAGTGGTTAGGGTGTAGAGCCCTAGTGGTTAGAGTGTAGAGGTGGCAGGTAGCCTAGTGGTTAGGGTGTAGAGGTGGCAGGTAGCCTAGTGGTTAGAATGTAGGGGTGGCAGGGAACCAAGATTAGGTTAGGGACGGCAGGTAGCCTAGTGGTTAGAATGTAGGGGCGGCAGGGAACCAAGTGGTTAGGGTGTAGGGACGGCAGGTAGCCTAGCCTTTCCAGTTCAATGTCCATCTTATTCACAGAACCCTAAGACTTTCTGAACTGACAACATTTCCTCAACTGGCTTTCTGCCATTTCCTGGTTGCTTAAATTCCAATAGTTTAGTGCCTAATTTCAGTTTATGTGATAAAACAAGCAAGTAAAGTGAAGAGAATCATTGTACCATCTAAACCTTTGTGAAATATCTTTTCATTAACCCCCAAAAATTGTACTTTCAGCTGTTTGAAGCTGGTGTACAAAACCTAAAGTAAAAGACATATAATTGAAACTTAAGAACCGGAAGCAAAGACATAGCGCACATAGAACCAATCCACCACTTCTTAGACTTGTGTTCAATGAGAACGGCAGCGTTTCTATGTGAGTTTGGCTGGGTAGCCTAAAAGGTTACACATTGCGGCTTTAAATGACAGCCCTCTTCATTCAATTTGCCAACACATGAAGACTGTAACGAGTGATGAGACAAATTCGATATCATTCTGTCAGTGCAGAACCTTAACTTCCTCTTGCTCAAGAGTGTTGACCTTTTCCCTTACAGGGTTCATCCCAAATGGCACCCTATTCTCTACTTACAGCGTTCTAATGTTGACCAGAGTTCTGGTGAAAGGTAATGCACTATATAGGGAATAGGGTGCTATTTGGGATGCATCTGAGCTGAGGAACATGTGTCTGGCTAAATGCTGCTGTTCCAGCATGTGTGGTAAGTGGATTAGGCAGCCGGGGAGAGGAGAAACCTCAGTGACAGCAGCATCACATCTGTCATGCCTAAGAGGGGCCAGGTTGGTAAACTCTGCTAAGTGCTTGTTACTGTAAGGACTGCCTGGTGACAGACATAAGTTCTGCTCAGCATGATACAGTAGATCTACATCAGAACAGGTAGGTCTACATCAGAACAGGTAGGTCTACATCAGAACAGGTAGGTCTAAAGGTAGGTCTACATCAGAACAGGTAGGTCTACAGGTAGGTCTACATCAGATCAGGTAGGTCTACAGGTAGGTCTACAGCAGAACAGGTAGGTCTACATCAGAACAGGGTAGGTCTACGGCAGAACAGGTAGGTCTACAGGTAGGTCTACATCAGAACAGGTAGGTCTACAGCAGAACAGGTAGGTCTACAGGTAGATCTACATCAGAACAGGTAGGTCTACATCAGAACAGGTAGGTCTACATCAGATCAGGTAGGTCTACATCAGAACAGGTAGGTCTACATCAGAACAGGGTAGGTCTACAGCAGAACAGGTAGGTCTACAGGTAGGTCTACAGCAGAACAGGTAGGTCTACATCAGAACAGGTAGGTCTACAGGTAGGTTTACATCAGAACAGGTAGGTCTACAGATAGGTCTACATCAGATCAGGTAGGTCTACATCAGAACAGATAGGTCTACATCAGAACAGGTAGGTCTACAGGTAGGTCTACATCAGAACAGGTAGGTCTACAGGTAGGTCTACATCAGAACAGGTAGGTCTACATCAGAACAGGTAGGTCTACAGGTAGGTCTACAGGTAGGTCTACATCAGAACAGGTAGGTCTACAGGTAGGTCTACATCAGAACAGGTAGGTCTACATCAGAACAGGTAGGTCTACAGCAGAACAGGTAGGTCTACATCAGAACAGGTAGGTCTACATCAGAACAGGTAGGTCTACAGGTAGGTCTACATCAGAACAGGTAGGTCTACAGGTAGGTCTACATCAGAACAGGTAGGTCTACATCAGAACAGGTAGGTCTACAGGTAGGTCTACATCAGAACAGGTAGGTCTACAGGTAGGTCTACATCAGAACAGGTAGGTCTACGGGTAGGTCTTCATCAGAACAGGTAGGTCTACATCAGAACAGGTAGGTCTACAGGTAGGTCTACATCAGAACAGGTAGGTCTACATCAGAACAGGTAGGTCTACAGGTAGGACTACAGCAGTACAGGTAGGTCTACAGGTAGGTCTACAGCAGTACAGGTAGGTCTACAGGTAGGTCTACATCAGAACAGGTAGGTCTACAGCAGAAGAGGTAGGTCTACAGCAGAACAGGCAGAGCAAACAGACTCATTTCATTCACCACATATACATTTTGACTGCCGTATTGCAATGGTGACCTGGACACTGAGAACTGGTCACTGGACAGTGTTATCCTGCCATACATCATTTTCAGTTATGGGATATGTATCATTTCCATTTACCCTCAAGTGTTGAAATCCCTCAGGTGTTGGGAAATCGCTCAGGTGTTGGGAAATCGCTCAGGTGTTGGGAAATCGCTCAGGTGTTGTGAAATCGTGTTGGGAAATCGCTCAGGAGTTGGTAAATCGCTCAAGTGTTGGGAAATCACTCAGGTGTTGGGAAATCGCTCAGGTGTTGGGAAATCGCTCAGATGTTGGGAGTGTGGGAAATAAAATTGTGTTGCTCAGGTGTTGGGAAATCGTGTTGGGAAATCACTTTTGGGAAATCAGGTGTTGGGGAAATCACTCAGGTGTTGGGAAATCTGTTTGGAAATCAATCAGGTGTTGGGAAATCGTGTTTGGAAATCAATCAGGTGTTGGGAAATCGCAGGTGTTTGGCATGTCCAAAATATTGTAGTTGTTTGTTTTGCATTGGGTGAGCAAAGAAACTTTCAGCATTGATGCTCCAGTACAGACAATGGACACTCCATCCCAAGTTTTCATGTGGCTTTTTTGCAATTAGCTAAGAGAAGGCTGCAGCTGACAGATATGTTCAGGTAATGAGTGATTAACGAAGCAAGCGCACAAAAGGACCTGTTCATAACTCAGCCAGGCGATTAGTCAAAGCCTTCAGCTCCAAGTCAATTCTGGTTAACAGACAGATGGGATGGACAGATGGACGGACAGATGGACGTGCTGCTTTACATTAAACAATATGACCACACAGGAGAAACTATGGATTTTCATATAAGGACTTGAAGGGGACTTTAAGAGAGAAAAGCCCTTTGTTACCAACTTACACGTGTCAAAAAGAATACATTTATGCATTGCTGTGTATACGCTTATGAGCCAGACAGGCTCTGGTTTGCCAATCTGTGTGTGTCATTAACGCATGTCGTTTTACGAGCTCTACATGCAGGCAGTGTAATAGATTATAATCAAACCTCCATAGCGGAGTTAGCCGGGTGTATAGGAAAGTCATCAGGTACCTCAGCCCTGTCCAGTAGATGGAGGGAGCTGATAGGACCCGTGTGTGAATTACACCATGTTAATGATGGCTCCACAGCAGGGTGTCACTGTCCATTTGAGATTAGGCATTAGCCACTAGCCATCAGCCAGGCAAGGGGAACACATTAAGCTTGCTGTTATTAAACTTAATGACTTCCAAATGATAGCACACTGTTAATAATGCTAGCATGTATTTATCCTATATGTTGTAGGCCTAAAGAAATGTTATTTGATGGAAATACTTGTATTGATTACATGTAGTTCAAACATGTGCAAATATTCCGTGATGGTACTAATATGAATCTATTTTAGTGTGCAATTTTAAATAGTGTTGGTTGGGGGGGCCACAGGAGGTTGGTGGCACCTTAATTGGGGAGGACTGGAGTGGAATTAGTGGAATGGTATCAAATACATCAAACCAGGTGTTTGATTCCATTCCATTGGCTCCTTTCCAGATGTTATTATGAGTCATTCTCCCTCAGCAGCCTCTGTGATGGGGGGGGCAAATGATTTACTGTAGGCTTTTATTTCAATCCAAAGACTACATTACCCAGCGTACACTACATTTCCTTTGGACCACTTTGCGGTGTGAGCATGCGACTCCATCGGACAGGGTCGTCACTAGTTACCACGGCCACAGTCATAAACCAAATCAAATCAATTGTGATGTGTCACGTCAGCCGAATACAACTGGTGTATACTTCACAGTGAAATTCTTGTTTTTTTTCCCTTTCCAACAGTGCAGAGTTTAAAAAAATAGAAACACAAGAGGAGTAAAATAAAATACAAGAGAATCAAATCAAATCACAGTTTATTTGTCACTTGCGCTGAATACAGCGTGAAATGCTTACTTACAAGCCCTTAACCAACAATGCAGTGAAATGCTTAGCCCTTAATTAACCAACAATGCAGTTAAAGAAATAGAGTTATTAAGAAAATATTGACCAAATATCTTAGTGATTTTTTTGTTGTTATATAATATAGATAATAAACAGCGAGTAGCAGCAGTGTAAAAACAAAGGGGAGGTCAATGTAAATAGTCTGTGTGGCCATTGGATTAGTTGTTCCCCAGTCTTATGGCTTGGGGTTAGAAGCTGTTAAGGAGCCTTTTGGCCCTAGACTTGGCACTCCAATACCGCTTGCCGTGCAGTAGAGGAAAGAACAGTCTATATGCTTTGAGTACATGTCCTGGTAATCAGTCTGGCCCAGAGGCTTTGTGAATGTTGACCCTTTTAAAGGTCTTGCTCACATCGGCTACGGAGAGCGTGATCAAACAGTTGTCAGGAACAACTGGTACTCGCATGCATACCTCAGTGATGCTTGCCTCAAAGCGAGCACAAAACGCATTTGGCTCATCTGGTATGTTCGTGTCACTGGGCAGCTCGTGGCTTGGTTTCCCTTTGTAGTCCATTTTTCAAGCCCTGCCACAGCCGACGAGGGTCAGAGCCGGTGTAGTAGGATTCAATCTCAGTTCTGTATTGATGGTTCGTCTGAGGGCATAGCAGGATTTCATATAAGCATCCGGATTAGTGTCCGACTCCCTGAAAGCGGCAGCTTTAGCCTTTAGCTCAGTACGGATGTTGCCTGTAATCCATGGCTTCTGGTTAGGAAATGTACGTACGGTCACTGTGGGGATGACGTCGTCGATGCATTTATTGATGAAGCCAGTGGCTGAGGCGGTATACTACTTAATGCCATTGGATGAATCCCAGAACATATTCCAGTCTGTGCTAGCAAAACAGTCCTATAGCGTACCATCTGCTTCATCTGACCACTTCCATATTGAGTGAGCCACTCGTACTTCCTGCTTTAGATTTAGCTTGTAAGCAGGAATCAGGAGGATAGAATATTGGTCAGATTTGCCAAATGGAGGGCGAGGTAGAACTTTTCATGCGTCCCTGTATGTGGAGTAAAGGTGGTCTAGAGGTTTTTTCTTCTGGTTACACATGTGACAAGCTAGTAGAAATGAGGTAAAACGTATTTAAGGTTGCCTGCATTAAAGTCCCCGGTCACTAGGAGCACCGCTTCTGGATTAGCATTTTCTTGTTTGCTTATGGCCTTATAGAGTTGGTTGAGTGCGGTCTTAGTGCCAGCAGCGGTTTGTGGTGGTCAATAGACGGCTACGAATAATATAGATGAGAACTCTGTTGGTAGATAGTGTTGTGTACAGGTTACCATAGGTTTTCTACGTCAGACGAGCATTTGTCTTGAGATTTATTTAATATTAGACATTGCGCACCAGCAGTTATTGACAAATAGATGCACACACCGCCGCTCCTCGTCTTACCAGACATAGCTGCTCTGTCCTGCCAATGCACGGAAGAAGCCAGCCAGCTCTATGTTATTCATGTCTTCGTTTCGGTGAAACGTAAGAAATTACAGTTTTTATTTCCCGTCCGTTGGCCAATAGAACTTCTTTGGGATAGGGGGCGGTATTTTGACGTCTGGATGAAAAGCGTGCCCAAAGTAAACTGCCTGCTACTCAGGATCAGAAGCTAGGATATTCATATAATTGGTAGATTTGGATATATAACAGTCTAACGTTTCTAAAACTGTTAAAATAGTGTATGTGAGTATAACAGAACTGAAATGACAGGCGAAACCCCGAGGACAAACCATAAAAATGGAACTTTAATAATAGGGCAAAATCTACCCCGATTGCAGTTCCTAGGGCCACTAAAAAAATAGAATAAATTCAAATCAAATGTATTTGTCACATACACATGGTTAGCAGATGTTAATGGTCACATACACATGGTTAGCAGATGTTAATGGGTCACATACACATGGTTAGCAGATGTTAATGGTCACATACACATGGTTAGTAGATGTTAATGGTCACATACACATGGTTAGTAGATGTTAATGGTCACATGGTTAGCAGATATTATTGGTCACATACACATGGTTAGCAGATGTTAATGGTCACATGGTTAGCAGATATTATTGGTCACATACACATGGTTAGCAGATGTTAATGGTCACATGGTTAGCAGATGTTAATGGGTCACATACACATGGTTAGCAGATGTTATTGGTCACATACACATGGTTAGCAGATGTTAATGGTCACATACACATGATTAGCAGATGTTAATGGTCACATACACATGGTTAGCAGATGTTAATGGTCACATACACATGGTTAGCAGATGTTAATGGTCACATACACATGGTGAGCAGATGTTATTGGTCACATACACATGGTTAGCAGATGTTAATGGTCACATACACATGGTTAGCAGATGTTAATGGTCACATACACATGGTTAGCAGATGTTAATGGTCACATACACATGGTGAGCAGATGTTATTGGTCACATACACATGGTTAGCAGATGTTAATGGTCACATACACATGGTTAGCAGATGTTAATGGTCACATACACATGGTGAGCAGATGTTATTGGTCACATACACATGGTTAGCAGATGTTAATGCGAGGTAGCGAAATGCTTGTGCTTCTAGTTCCGACCTTGCAGTAATATCTAACAAGTAATATAACCTAACAATTTCACAACAACTACCTTATACACATCAAGATGGCAAGATGCAGTAGATGGTATAGCGTACAGTATATACATATGAGATGAGTAATGTAGGATATGTAAGCATTGTATAAAGTGTCTAGTGATAAATTCATAAATTGATTACATAGATTTTTCCATTACTAAAGTGGCTAGAGTTGAGTCAGTATGTTGGCAGCAGCCACTCAATGTTAGTGATGGCTGTTTATCAGTCTGATGGCCTTGAGATAGAAGCTGTTTTTCAGTCTCTCGGTCCCCGCTTTGATGCACCTGTACTGACCTCGCCTTCTGGATGATGGCGGGGTGAACAGGCAGTGGCTCGGGTGGTTGTTGTCCTTGATGATATTTTTGGCCTTCCTGTGACATCAGGTGGTGTAGGTGTCCTGGAGGGCAGGTATTTTTCCCCCGGTGATGCGTTGTGCAGACCTCACTACCCTCTGGAGAGCCTTACGGTTGTGGGCCGAGCAGTTGCCGTACCAGGTGGTGATACAGCCCGACAGGAACCTCTTGATTGTGCATCTGTAAACGTTTGTGAGTCTTTTTGGGTTACAAGCCGAATTTCTTCAGCCTCCTGTGTGGGTGGACCATTTCAGTTTGTCCGTGATGTGTATGCCAAAGAACTTAAAACTTACTACCCTCTCCACTACTGTTCCATCGATGTGGATAGGGGGCTGCTCCCTCTGCTTTTCCTGAAGTCCAAGATCATCTCCTTTGTTTTGTTGACGTTGAGTGTGAGGTTATTTTCCTGACACCACACTCCGAGGGCCCTCACCTCCTCCCTGTAGGCCGTCTCGTCGTTGTTGGTAATCAAGCCTACCACTGTTGTGTCGCTCTTTTCCAGGTGAGTGGTCATGTTTGAGTTCCGCTCTGACCTGGTGGGTGATGATGATGAAGAGGCAGACGATACTAAATATGCCACGGGTGATGTTGAGGAAGAGGCAGGCATTACTAAATATGCCACGGGTGATGAGGATGAAGAGGCAGGCAATACTAAATATGCCAAGGGTGATGATGAGGAAGAGGCAGGCAATACTAAATATGCCACGGGTGATGATGAGGAAGGGGCAGGCAATACTAAATATGTCACGGGTGATGAGGATGAAGAGGCAGGCAATACTAAATATGCCACAGGTGATGATGATGAAGAGGCAAACGATACTAAATATGCCACGGGTGATGATGAGGAAGAGGCAGACAATATTAAATATGCCAAGGGTGATGATGATGAAGAGGCAGACGATACTAAATATGCCACGGGTGATGAGGATGAAGAGGCAGAGATACTAAATATGCCAAGGGTGATGATGATGGTGATGGTGACATTCATGAGGTAAATGTATTATCAATGTCATGTCATGTATCCTAGTCATGTCATGTATCAATGTCATGTCATGTATCAATGTCATGTCATGTATCAATGTCATGTCATGTATCAATGTCATGTCATGTATCAATGTCATGTCATGTATAATGAAAACCAAGGTTATAAAGAAGAGCATATCCTATTGTTGTTGTTATGTCTGTTATGTCTTGACTGTAGGACTATTGAATGGTATAGTATTTTGGTTGTGTTTTTGACTGTAGGCCTATTGAATGGTACAGTATTTTGGTTGTGTTTTTGACTGTAGGCCTATTGAATGGTATAGTATTTTGGTTGTGTTTTTGACTGTAGGCCTATTGAATGGTATAGTATTTTGGTTGTGTTTTTGACTGTACCTATTGAATGGTACAGTATTTTGGTCATGTTTTTGACTGTAGGCCTATTGAATGGTATAGTATTTTGGTTGTGTTTTTGACTGTAGGACTATTGAATGGTACAGTATTTTGGTTGTGTTTTTGACTGTAGGACTATTGAATGGTATAGTATTTTGGTTGTGTTTTTGATTGTAGGCCTATTGAATGGTATAGTATTTTGGTTGTGTTTTTGACTGTAGGACTATTGAATGGTATAGTATTTTGGTTGTGTTTTTGATTGTAGGCCTATTGAATGGTATAGTATTTTGGTTGTGTTTTTGACTAGAGGACTATTGAATGGTATAGTATTTTGGTTGTGTTTTTGACTGTAGGACTATTGAATGGTATAGTATTTTGGTTGTGTTTTTGACTGTAGGACTATTGAATGGTACAGTATTTTGGTTGTGTTTTTGACTGTAGGACTATTGAATGGTATTTTGGGATGTAATACATCTGTTACCATTGAGATATCTATATGTGCTTACCTGTCTTAGCTAGTAGATGCCACGATCATCTCCTTTGTTTTGTTGACGTTGAGTGTGAGGTTATTTTCCTGACACCACACTCCGAGGGCCCTCACCTCCTCCCTGTAGGCCATCTCGTCATTGTTGGTAATGAAGCCTACCACTGTAGTGTCGTCTATATGTAGCGATATGGTATGAAAATGTCTCGCTCTTTTCCAGGTGAGTGGTCATGTTTGAGTTCCGCTCTGACCTGGTGGGTGATGATGATGAAGAGGCAGACGATACTAAATATTCCAAGGGTGATGTTGAGGAAGAGGCAGGCATTACTAAATATGCCACGGGTGATGAGGATGAAGAGGCAGGCAATACTAAATATGCCAAGGGTGATGATGAGGAAGAGGCAGGCAATACTAAATATGCCACGGGTGATGATGAGGAAGGGGCAGGCAATACTAAATATGTCACGGGTGATGAGGATGAAGAGGCAGGCAATACTAAATATGCCACAGGTGATGATGATGAAGAGGCAAACGATACTAAATATGCCACGGGTGATGATGAGGAAGAGGCAGACGATACTAAATGTGCCAAGGGTGATGATGATGAAGAGGCAGACGATACTAAATATGCCAAGGGTGATGATGATGAAGAGGCAGACGATACTAAATATGCCAAGGGTGATGATGATGAAGATGCAGACGATACTAAATATGCCAAGGGTGATGATGATGAAGAGGCAGACGATACTAAATATGCCACGGGTGATGAGGATGAAGAGGCAGAGATACTAAATATGCCAAGGGTGATGATGATGGTGATGGTGACATTCATGAGGTAAATGTATTATCAATGTCATGTCATGTATCCTAGTCATGTCATGTATCAATGTCATGTCATGTATCAATGTCATGTCATGTATCCTAGTCATGTCATGTATCAATGTCATGTATCAATGTCATGTCATGTATCAATGTCATGTCATGTATCAATGTCATGTCATGTATCAATGTCATGTCATGTATAATGAAAACCAAGGTTATAAAGAAGAGCATATCCTATTGTTGTTGTTATGTCTGTTATGTCTTGACTGTAGGACTATTGAATGGTATAGTATTTTGGTTGTGTTTTTGACTGTAGGACTATTGAATGGTACAGTATTTTGGTTGTGTTTTTGACTGTAGGACTATTGAATGGTATAGTATTTTGGTTGTGTTTTTGACTGTAGGACTATTGAATGGTACAGTATTTTGGTTGTGTTTTTGACTGTAGGACTATTGAATGGTATAGTATTTTGGTTGTGTTTTTGACTTTAGGACTATTGAATGGTACAGTATTTTGGTTGTGTTTTTGACTGTAGGACTATTGAATGGTATAGTATTTTGGTTGTGTTTTTGACTTTAGGACTATTGAATGGTACAGTATTTTGGTTGTGTTTTTGACTCTAGGCCTATTGAATGGTATAGTATTTTGGTTGTGTTTTTGACTCTAGGCCTATTGAATGGTACAGTATTTTGGTTGTGTTTTTGACTGTAGGACTATTGAATGGTATAGTATTTTGGTTGTGTTTTTGACTCTAGGCCTATTGAATGGTATAGTATTTTGGTTGTGTTTTTGACTGTAGGACTATTGAATGGTATAGTATTTTGGTTGTGTTTTTGACTCTAGGCCTATTGAATGGTATAGTATTTTGGTTGTGTTTTTGACTGTAGGACTATTGAATGGTATAGTATTTTGGTTGTGTTTTTGACTGTAGGCCTATTGAATGGTATAGTATTTTGGTTGTGTTTTTGACTGTAGGCCTATTGAATGGTATAGTATTTTGGTTGTGTTTTTGACTAGAGGACTATTGAATGGTATAGTATTTTGGTTGTGTTTTTGACTCTAGGCCTATTGAATGGTATAGTATTTTGGTTGTGTTTTTGACTAGAGGACTATTGAATGGTATAGTATTTTGGTTGTGTTTTTGACTAGAGGACTATTGAATGGTATAGTATTTTGGTTGTGTTTTTGACTCTAGGCCTATTGAATGGTATAGTATTTTGGTTGTGTTTTTGATTGTAGGCCTATTGAATGGTATAGTATTTTGGTTGTGTTTTTGACTTTAGGACTATTGAATGGTACAGTATTTTGGTTGTGTTTTTGACTGTAGGACTATTGAATGGTATAGTATTTTGGTTGTGTTTTTGACTTTAGGACTATTGAATGGTACAGTATTTTGGTTGTGTTTTTGACTCTAGGCCTATTGAATGGTATAGTATTTTGGTTGTGTTTTTGACTCTAGGCCTATTGAATGGTACAGTATTTTGGTTGTGTTTTTGACTGTAGGACTATTGAATGGTATAGTATTTTGGTTGTGTTTTTGACTCTAGGCCTATTGAATGGTATAGTATTTTGGTTGTGTTTTTGACTGTAGGACTATTGAATGGTATAGTATTTTGGTTGTGTTTTTGACTCTAGGCCTATTGAATGGTATAGTATTTTGGTTGTGTTTTTGACTGTAGGACTATTGAATGGTATAGTATTTTGGTTGTGTTTTTGACTCTAGGCCTATTGAATGGTATAGTATTTTGGTTGTGTTTTTGACTGTAGGCCTATTGAATGGTATAGTATTTTGGTTGTGTTTTTGACTAGAGGACTATTGAATGGTATAGTATTTTGGTTGTGTTTTTGACTCTAGGCCTATTGAATGGTATAGTATTTTGGTTGTGTTTTTGACTAGAGGACTATTGAATGGTATAGTATTTTGGTTGTGTTTTTGACTAGAGGACTATTGAATGGTATAGTATTTCGGTTGTGTTTTTGACTCTAGGCCTATTGAATGGTATAGTATTTTGGTTGTGTTTTTGATTGTAGGCCTATTGAATGGTATAGTATTTTGGTTGTGTTTTTGACTGTAGGACTATTGAATGGTATAGTATTTTGGTTGTGTTTTTGATTGTAGGCCTATTGAATGGTATAGTATTTTGGTTGTGTTTTTGACTGTACCTATTGAATGGTACAATATTTTGGTCGTGTTTTTGACTTTAGGCCTATTGAATGGTACAGTATTTTGGTTGTGTTTTTGACTAGAGGACTATTGAATGGTATAGTATTTTGGTTTTGTTTTTGACTGTAGGACTATTGAATGGTACAGTATTTTGGTTGTGTTTTTGACTAGAGGACTATTGAATGGTATAGTATTTTGGTTGTGTTTTGACTGTAGGACTATTGAATGGTATAGTATTTTGGTTGTGTTTTTGATTGTAGGCCTATTGAATGGTATAGTATTTTGGTTGTGTTTTTGACTTTAGGACTATTGAATGGTACAGTATTTTGGTTGTGTTTTTGACTCTAGGCCTATTGAATGGTATAGTATTTTGGTTGTGTTTTTGACTCTAGGCCTATTGAATGGTACAGTATTTTGGTTGTGTTTTTGACTGTAGGACTATTGAATGGTATAGTATTTTGGTTGTGTTTTTGACTCTAGGCCTATTGAATGGTATAGTATTTTGGTTGTGTTTTTGACTGTAGGACTATTGAATGGTATAGTATTTTGGTTGTGTTTTTGACTCTAGGCCTATTGAATGGTATAGTATTTTGGTTGTGTTTTTGACTGTAGGACTATTGAATGGTATAGTATTTTGGTTGTGTTTTTGACTTTAGGCCTATTGAATGGTATAGTATTTTGGTTGTGTTTTTGACTGTAGGCCTATTGAATGGTATAGTATTTTGGTTGTGTTTTTGACTAGAGGACTATTGAATGGTATAGTATTTTGGTTGTGTTTTTGACTCTAGGCCTATTGAATGGTATAGTATTTTGGTTGTGTTTTTGACTAGAGGACTATTGAATGGTATAGTATTTTGGTTGTGTTTTTGACTAGAGGACTATTGAATGGTATAGTATTTTGGTTGTGTTTTTGACTCTAGGCCTATTGAATGGTATAGTATTTTGGTTGTGTTTTTGATTGTAGGCCTATTGAATGGTATAGTATTTTGGTTGTGTTTTTGACTGTAGGACTATTGAATGGTATAGTATTTTGGTTGTGTTTTTGATTGTAGGCCTATTGAATGGTATAGTATTTTGGTTGTGTTTTTGACTGTACCTATTGAATGGTACAATATTTTGGTCGTGTTTTTGACTTTAGGCCTATTGAATGGTACAGTATTTTGGTTGTGTTTTTGACTAGAGGACTATTGAATGGTATAGTATTTTGGTTTTGTTTTTGACTGTAGGACTATTGAATGGTACAGTATTTTGGTTGTGTTTTTGACTAGAGGACTATGGAATGGTATAGTATTTTGGTTGTGTTTTTGACTGTAGGACTATTGAATGGTATAGTATTTTGGTTGTGTTTTTGATTGTAGGCCTATTGAATGGTATAGTATTTTGGTTGTGTTTTTGACTTTAGGACTATTGAATGGTACAGTATTTTGGTTGTGTTTTTGACTGTAGGACTATTGAATGGTATAGTATTTTGGTTGTGTTTTGACTTTAGGACTATTGAATGGTACAGTATTTTGGTTGTGTTTTTGACTAGAGGACTATTGAATGGTATAGTATTTTGGTTGTGTTTTTGACTCTAGGCCTATTGAATGGTATAGTATTTTGGTTGTGTTTTTGACTAGAGGACTATTGAATGGTATAGTATTTTGGTTGTGTTTTTGACTAGAGGACTATTGAATGGTATAGTATTTTGGTTGTGTTTT
The DNA here is from genome assembly GCF_018296145.1 of Oncorhynchus tshawytscha. Classification (NCBI taxonomy): domain Eukaryota; kingdom Metazoa; phylum Chordata; class Actinopteri; order Salmoniformes; family Salmonidae; genus Oncorhynchus; species Oncorhynchus tshawytscha. The sequence goes on from NC_056454.1 coordinate 48,877,365, forward strand.
TGACTCTAGGCCTATTGAATGGTATAGTATTTTGGTTGTGTTTTTGACTAGAGGACTATTGAATGGTATAGTATTTTGGTTGTGTTTTTGATTGTAGGCCTATTGAATGGTATAGTATTTTGGTCGTGTTTTTGACTTTAGGCCTATTGAATGGTACAGTATTTTGGTTGTGTTTTTGACTAGAGGACTATTGAATGGTATAGTATTTTGGTTTTGTTTTTGACTGTAGGACTATTGAATGGTACAGTATTTTGGTTGTGTTTTTGACTAGAGGACTATGGAATGGTATAGTATTTTGGTTGTGTTTTTGACTGTAGGACTATTGAATGGTATAGTATTTTGGTTGTGTTTTTGATTGTAGGCCTATTGAATGGTATAGTATTTTGGTTGTGTTTTTGACTGTACCTATTGAATGGTACAATATTTTGGTCGTGTTTTTGACTTTAGGCCTATTGAATGGTACAGTATTTTGGTTGTGTTTTTGACTGTAGGACTATTGAATGGTACAGTATTTTGGTTGTGTTTTTGACTGTAGGACTATTGAATGGTATAGTATTTTGGTTGTGTTTTTGACTGTAGGACTATTGAATGGTATAGTATTTTGGTTGTGTTTTTGACTGTAGGACTATTGAATGGTATTTTGGGATGTAATACATCTGTTACCATTGAGATATCTATATGTGCTTACCTGTCTTAGCTAGTAGATGCTGCAGACTTCCAGAACATTCATGTGGCCATGTTTGTTTGTTAAAGAGGTGGATGATGATGGGATCACAGTGGCTTCAGCAGACCAGACCTCGGCCAGCTAAGGACACTGATGCTGAGCAGATAATGGTCTTGATGGCCTTTTCTACCGGATATCAGTCCAATAAAGTTTTTTTTCTCAGAGAAACTGTACTACTTTTGACGTAAGGAACTGAATGAGGAACTGTTGGCTTCCAATCATGTCACTTACTGTCTCCTGATGAGCATGTTAGAGGAGCTAGATGATATATGAGCAGTAAAAATGGTTTAATCTATTACATTTCCTGTTGTAATCATTTTATCTGACTAAGCGTAGTCATGTGGGGGGGAAGGGGGCACGGGGGAGGGGTGTCTGCTGGCTTCAATGATCTCTTCATCTGCTGATATTGTTGGCTCATGACCTGCTCTACTCTGCCTCTCCCTGCTGACAATAAGCTTGAGAAGTGAGGCTTCAGGAGGACTGGAGGAGAACGGAAGTGAATGGAGGATGGAGAGGAGGACACGGAGGAGGAGGACAGGGACACAGAAGAGGTCCATGAAGACTAGAACTCCTTCACAGGACGTGGATGAGTTATAGAAGGAGCTTGACACTCTAGACCTTTCTGAATTCCATGGGCAATGGTACACAAGGCTTGAAGTGAATGACTATATCCAACAATAACAATAATAATCTGGGCAATATCCCAGAACCCTCTTTGTTCCCTGTCTGCCATCCGAAAGACAAAGATCCTTTTTTCCAGTAGAACCTATTAGAGGAATAGATGTTGGCAACTTTACAAACTTTTGCAACAAATATTTGTTTTCCACTTTTTACAAATGAGTGTTTTACATGCATCTGGTTTGTCTGCCCCCCAGTGGTGGTTCTAGACCATTTCAACTGGGGGGGAACAAGCTGGGGTCAGTTGTACTGTTAGAGGGGCCAGTTGTACTGTTCGAGGGGCCAGTTGTACTGTTCGAGGGGCCAGTTGTACTGTTAGAGGGGCCAGTTACATTGGCCATTATTGTCATTATTGTCATATCGTTTTCTTCACTGCATTAGCAGACAAAATATCATGTTCATAATCATCATTGTCTCCTCTGTCTAATAACAGATGTAAAAATTAAAAAAGAACGATAAGCAAAAATTCGTTATGTAAAAATTATTTCACACTCCACATTTTGGGGGCCACAAGGGGGACGAAAATTGTTGTCCCCCCCCAGAACCGCCACTGCTGCCCCTCTCTATTAATCACAGTTAATAACAGGAGATTCTCATTCTTATTTTATGTGTCGATCTGTCTTTTCCTCCATACGTCTTTTTAACATGATCTAAAGAAGTGGGAATAGTTTCAAAACTGAAATATCTATTGAGTTGGTTGTATTCAAATCAAATCAAATGTATTTATATAGCCCTTCGTACATCAGCTGATATCTCAAAGTGCTGTACAGAAACCCAGCCTAAAACCCCAAACAGGTGTAGGTGTAGAAGCACGGTGGCTAGGAAAAACTCCCTAGAAAGGCCAAAACCTAGGAAGAAACCTAGAGAGGAACCAGGCTATGTGGGGTGGCCAGTCCTCTTCTGGCTGTGCCGGGTGGAGATTATAACAGAACATGGCCAAGATGTTCAAATGTTCAAAAATGACCAGCATGGTCCAATAATAATAAGGCAGAACAGTTGAAATCAGGTTCTAGAAGACAGTGAGAGCCAGACAGGGGAATGACTGTAAATCAGGTTCTAGAAGACATAGTGACAGCCAGACAGGGGAATGACTGTAAATCAGGTTCTAGAAGACATAGTGACAGCCAGACAGGAGAATGACTGTAAATCATGTTCTAGAAGAAATAGTGACAGCCAGACAGGAGAATGACTGTAAATCAGGTTCTAGAAGACATAGTGACAGCCAGACAGGGGAATGACTGTAAATCAGGTTCTAGAAGACATAGTGACAGCCGGACAGGAGAGTGACTGTAAATCATGTTCTAGAAGACATAGTGACAGCCGGACAGGAGAATGACTGTAAATCAGGTTCTAGAAGACATAGTGACAGCCGGACAGGAGAGTGACTGTAAATCAGGTTCTAGAAGACATAGTGACAGCCAGACAGGAGAATGACTGTAAATCAGGTTCTAGAAGACATAGTGACAGCCGGACAGGAGAATGACTGTAAATCAGGTTCTAGAAGACATAGTGACAGCCGGACAGGAGAATGACTGTAAATCAGGTTCTAGAAGACATAGTGACAGCCGGACAGGAGAATGACTGTAAATCAGGTTCTAGAAGACATAGTGACAGCCGGACAGGAGAGTGACTGTAAATCAGGTTCTAGAAGACATAGTGACAGCCAGACAGGAGAATGACTGTAAATCAGGTTCTAGAAGACATAGTGACAGCCGGAGAGGAGAATGACTGTAAATCAGGTTCTAGAAGACATAGTGACAGCCGGACAGGAGAATGACTGTAAATCAGGTTCTAGAAGACATAGTGACAGCCGGACAGGAGAATGACTGTAAATCAGGTTCTAGAAGACATAGTGACAGCCGGACAGGAGAGTGACTGTAAATCAGGTTCTAGAAGACATAGTGACAGCCGGACAGGAGAGTGACTGTAAATCAGGTTCTAGAAGACATAGTGACAGCCAGACAGGAGAATGACTGTAAATCAGGTTCTAGAAGACATAGTGACAGCCGGAGAGGAGAATGACTGTAAATCAGGTTCTAGAAGACATAGTGACAGCCGGACAGGAGAATGACTGTAAATCAGGTTCTAGAAGACATAGTGACAGCCAGACAGGGGAATGACTGTAAATCAGGTTCTAGAAGACATAGTGACAGCCGGACAGGAGAGTGACTGTAAATCATGTTCTAGAAGACATAGTGACAGCCGGACAGGAGAGTGACTGTAAATCATGTTCTAGAAGACATAGTGACAGCCGGACAGGAGAGTGACTGTAAATGGTGAGCGTACATTTTCATTTTATTTGTAAAATATCGCCAACAAACGAAGGCACAACCGTGAATCTTACGAGGGCTAAGTGCCACTAACACAAGTCAACTACCCACACTGAAAGGGGGGGGCTGGGGGGATAGGGCCTAAGTATGATTCCCAATCAGAGACAATGATAGACAGCTGTCCCTGATTGAGAACCACACCCGGCCAAAACATAGAAATAAAGAAACATAGAAAACAAAACATAGAATGCCCACCCCACATCACACCCTGACCTAACCAAATAGAGACATAAAACGTCTCTCTAAGGTCAGGGCGTGACAGTTTGATTTGAAGCGAATGACAGATCCACAGACAGAAGCTGATGTATAGATGAATTAATGCCAATTACATGCCACCTCTAACTCTGGTTTGACTTTTACACTCAGGATTTAAAGGAGAAAGGTGAGATGAGATGAGCTGAGGTGTTATCTACCGACTGGGCAACAGACGTCAATTCAACCTCTATTCTACGTTTGTTCTGTGTCATTTCATTGACGTGGAAACAACGTTGATTTAACCAGTGTGTGCCCAGTGGGTAAGGTGACAGAGATGAGCTGATTTCTGAAATACTCGCGTTAGTCTATTTTCGTGTACTAAATGGTTCTCTCCTCTTCTCTCCTCTCCTCTCACTAATATATCAAATCAAATCAAATCAAATTTTATTTGTCACATACACATGGTTAGCAGATGTTAATGCGAGTGTAGCGAAATGCTTGTGCTTCTAGTTCCGACAATGCAGTAATAACGAACAAGTAATCTAACTAACAATTCCAAAAAACTACTGTCTTATACACAGTGTAAGGGGATAAAGAATATGTACATAAGGATATATGAATGAGTGATGGTACAGAGCAGCATAGGCAAGATACAGTAGATGATATCGAGTACAGTATATACATATGAGATGAGTATGTAAACCAAGTGGCATAGTTAAAGTGGCTAGTGATACATGTATTACATAAGGATGCAGTCGATGATATAGAGTACAGTATATACGTATGCATATGAGATGAATAATGTAGGGTAAGTAACATTATATAAGGTAGCATTGTTTAAAGTGGCTAGTGATATATTTACATCATTTCCCATCAATTCCCATTATTAAAGTGGCTGGAGTTGAGTCAGTGTCATTGACAGTGTGTTGGCAGCAGCCACTCAATGTTAGTGGTGGCTGTTTAACAGTCTGATGGCCTTGAGATAGAAGCTGTTTTTTAGTCTCTCGGTCCCAGCTTTGATGCACCTGTACTGACCTCGCCTTCTGGATGACAGCGGGGTGAACAGGCAGTGGCTCGGGTGGTTGATGTCCTTGATGATCTTTATGGACTTCCTGTAGCATCGGGTGGTGTAGGTGTCCTGGAGGGCAGGTAGTTTGCCCCCGGTGATGCGTTGTGCAGACCTCACTACCCTCTGGAGAGCCTTACGGTTGAGGGCAGTGCAGTTGCCATACCAGGCGGTGATACAGCCCGCCAGGATGCTCTCGATTGTGCATCTGTAGAAGTTTGTGAGTGCTTTTGGTGACAAGCCGAATTTCTTCAGCCTCCTGAGGTTGAAGAGGCGCTGCTGCGCCTTCTTCACGATGCTGTCTGTGTGAGTGGACCAATTCAGTTTGTCTGTGATGTGTATGCCGAGGAACTTAAAACTTGCTACCCTCTCCACTACTGTTCCATCGATGTGGATAGGGGGGTGTTCCCTCTGCTGTTTCCTAAAGTCCACAATCATCTCCTTAGTTTTGTTGACGTTGAGTGTGAGGTTATTTTCCTGACACCACACTCCGAGGGCCCTCACCTCCTCCCTGTAGGCCGTCTCGTCGTTGTTGGTAATCAAGCCTACCACTGTTGTGTCGTCCGCAAACTTGATGATTGAGTTGGAGGCGTGCGTGGCCACGCAGTCGTGGGTGAACAGGGAGTACAGGAGAGGGCTCAGAACTATACTAAGATAAATTGTAAATTGCAGAAATAACCTCTAATGTTTTGTTTTATATTGTATGTCATTTATTCACCTTTGAGAATGAGACAGACATTATTTTAGGTTTTGTTTTACATTTTAGCCAATACAGTATATAGCTGACCATCTTGTTTTGATGGGGCTTCATATCATTACCCCCGGGCATCTATCCTATGGTAGGGCTTGATATCATTATCCCCGGGCATCTATCCTATGGTAGGGCTTGATATCATTACCCCCGGGCATCTATCCTATGGTAGGGCTTGATATCATTACCCCGGGCATCTATCCTATGGTAGGGCTTGATATCATTACGCCCGGGCATCTATCCTATGGTAGGGCTTGATATCATTACCCCCAGGCAACTATCCTATGGTAGGGCTTCATATCATTACCCCTGGGCATCTATCCTATGGTAGGGCTTGGCATCATTACCCCGGGCATCTATCCTATGGTAGGGCTTCATATCATTACCCCGGGCATCTATCCTATGGTAGGGCTTCATATCATTACCCCCGGCATCTATCCTATGGTAGGGCTTCATATCATTACCCCCGGGCATCTATCCTATGGTAGGGCTTGATATCATTACCCCGGGCATCTATCCTATGGTAGGGCTTGATATCATTACCCCTGGGCATCTATCCTATGGTAGGGCTTGATATCATTACCCCGGGCATCTATCCTATGGTAGGGCTTGATATCATTACCCCCGGCATCTATCCTATGGTAGGGCTTGATATCATTACCCCTGGGCATCTATCCTATGGTAGGGCTTGATATCATTACCCCGGGCATCTATCCTATGGTAGGGCTTCATATTTTACCCCGGGCATCTATCCTATGGTAGGGCTTGGCATCATTACCCCGGGCATCTATCCTATGGTAGGGCTTCATATCATTACCCCGGGCATCTATCCTATGGTAGGGCTTCATATCATTACCCCGGGCATCTATCCTATGGTAGGGCTTGGCATCATTACCCCCGGGCATCTATCCTATGGTAGGGCTTCATATCATTACCCCGGGCATCTATCCTATGGTAGGGCTTCATATCATTACCCCCGGGCATCTATCCTATGGTAGGGCTTGGCATCATTACCCCCAGGCCTCTATCCTATGGTAGGGCTTGGCATCATTATCCCCGGGCATCTATCCTATGGTAGGGCTTGGCATCATTATCCCCGGGCATCTATCCTATGGTAGGGCTTCATATCATTACCCCGGGCATCTATCCTATGGTAGGGCTTGGCATCATTATCCCCGGACATCTATCCTATGGTAGGGCTTCATATCATTACCCCGGGCATCTATCCTATGGTAGGGCTTGGCATCATTACCCCCCGGGCATCTATCCTATGGTAGGGCTTCATATCATTACCCCCGGGCATCTATCCTATGGTAGGGCTTCATATCATTACCCCGGGCATCTATCCTATGGTAGGGCTTCATATCATTACCCCGGGCATCTATCCTATGGTAGGGCTTCATATCATTACCCCCGGGCATCTATCCTATGGTAGGGCTTGGCATCATTATCCCGGCATCTATCCTATGGTAGTGCATGGCATCATTATCCCCGGGCATCTATCCTATGGTAGGGCTTGGCATCATTATCCCGGGCATCTATCCTATGGTAGGGCTTCATATCATTACCCCCGGGCATCTATCCTATGGTAGGGATTGGCATCATTACCCCGGGCATTTATCCTATGGTAGGGCTTCATATCATTACCCCGGGCATCTATCCTATGGTAGGGCTTCATATCATTATCCCCGGGCATCTATCCTATGGTAGGGCTTGGCATCATTACCCCGGGCATCTATCCTATGGTAGGGCTTGGCATCATTACCCCGGGCATCTATCCTATGGTAGGGCTTGGCATCATTATCCCTGGGCATCTATCCTATGGTAGGGCTTGGCATCATTACCCCCGGGCATCTATCCTATGGTAGGCCTTGGCATCATTATCCCCAGGCATCTATCCTATGGTAGGGCTTGGCATCATTATCCCCTGGCATCTATCCTATGGTAGGGCTTGGCATCATTACCCCCGGGCATCTATCCTATGGTAGGGCTTCATATCATTACCCCGGGCATCTATCCTATGGTAGGGCTTGGCATCATTACCCCGGGCATCTATCCTATGGTAGGGCTTCATATCATTACCCCGGGCATCTATCCTATGGTAGGGCTTGGCATCATTATCCCCGGGCATCTATCCTATGGTAGGGCTTGGCATCATTACCCCGGGCATCTATCCTATGGTAGGGCTTGGCATCATTATCCCGGGCATCTATCCTATGGTAGGGCTTGGCATCATTATCCCTGGGCATCTATCCTATGGTAGGGCTTGGCATCATTACCCCGGGCATCTATCCTATGGTAGGGCTTGGCATCATTATCCCCGGGCATCTATCCTATGGTAGGGCTTGGCATCATTATCCCCGGGCATCTATCCTATGGTAGGGCTTGGCATCATTATCCCCGAGCATCTATCCTATGGTAGGGCATGGCATCATTACCCACGGGCATCTATCCTATGGTAGGGCTTGGCATCATTATCCCCGGGCATCTATCCTATGGTAGGGCTTGGCATCATTATCCCCGGGCATCTATCCTATGGTAGGGCTTGGCATCATTATACCCGGGCATCTATCCTATGGTAGGGCTTGGCATCATTATCCCCGGGCATCTATCCTATGGTAGGGCTTGGCATCATTATCCCCGGGCATCTATCCTATGGTAGGGCTTGGCATCATTATCCCCGGGCATCTATCCTATTGTAGGGCTTGGCATCATTATCCCCGGGCATCTATCCTATGGTAGGGCTTTGCATCATTATCCCCGGGCATCTATCCTATGGTAGGGCTTGGCATCATTATCCCGGGCATCTATCCTATGTTAGGGCTTCATATCATTACCCCGGGCATCTATCCTATGGTAGGGCTTCATATCATTACCCCGGGCATCTATCCTATGGTAGAGCTTGGCATCATTATCCCCGGGCATCTATCCTATGGTAGGGCTTGGCATCATTATCCCCGGGCATCTATCCTATGGTAGGGCTTGGCATCATTACCCCGGGCATCTATCCTATGGTAGGGCTTGGCATCATTATCCCCGGGCATCTATCCTATGGTAGGGCTTGGCATCATTATCCCGGGCATCTATCCTATGGTAGGGCTTGGCATCATTATCCCCGGGCATCTATCCTATGGTAGGGCTTGGCATCATTATCCCCAGGCATCTATCCTATGGTAGGGCTTGGCATCATTATCCCCGGGCATCTATCCTATGGTAGGGCTTGGCATCATTATCCCGGGCATCTATCCTATGGTAGGGCTTGGCATCATTATCCCCGGGCATCTATCCTATGGTAGGGCTTGGCATCATTATCCCCGGGCATCTATCCTATGGTAGGGCTTGGCATCATTATCCCCGGGCATCTATCCTATGGTAGGGCTTCATATCATTACCCCGGGCATCTATCCTATGGTAGGGCTTCATATCATTACCCCGGGCATCTATCCTATGGTAGAGCTTGGCATCATTATCCCCGGGCATCTATCCTATGGTAGGGCTTGGCATCATTATCCCCGGGCATCTATCCTATGGTAGGGCTTGGCATCATTATCCCCGGGCATCTATCCTATGGTAGGGCTTGGCATCATTACCCCCGGATATCTATCCTATGGTAGGGCTTGGCATCATTATCCCCGGGCATCTATTCTATGGTATGGCTTGGCATCATTATCCCCGGGCATCTATCCTATGGTAGGGCTTGGCATCATTATCCATTATTGAAACGGGCCACTAGTCTTTTGTCGTGAGGAAATGTGCCCATGTAGCCAGGCTGTCAGTCAGAGACCGGCACAATCATTAGTCTGCTTCCCCAATGACACACTATTCGTTAAATAGTGCATCGCTTCTGACCAGGGCCCTATTTTTTGACCAGGTTCCATAAGGCTCTGGTCAAAAGTAGTGCACTATTTAGGGAATAGGGTTCCATAGGGCTCTGGTCAAAAGTAATGCACTATTTAGGGAATAGGGTTCCATAGGGCTCTGGTCAAAAGTAATGCACTATTTAGGGAATAGGGTTCCATAGGGCTCTGGTCAAAAGTAGTGCACTATTTAGGGAATAGGGTTCCATAGGGCTCTAGTCAAAAGTAATGCACTATTTAGGGAATAGGGTTCCATAGGGCTCTGGTCAAAAGTAGTGCACTATTTAGGGAATAGGGTTCCATAAGGCTCTGGTCAAAAGTAATGCACTATTTAGGGAATAGGGTTCCATAGGGCTCTGGTCAAAAGTAGTGCACTATTTAGGGAATAGGGTTCCATAGGGCTCTGGTCAAAAGTAATGCAATATTTAGGGAATAGGGTTCTATAGGGCTCTGGTCTAAAGTAGTGCACTATTTAGGGAATAGGGTTCCACAGGGCTCTGGTCTAAAGTAGTGCACTATGTAGGGAATAGGGTGCCATTTGGGACCCAAACAATAAACACATTCATGCTGCGTCACATGGTCACAAAAACCACAAGCACGACTGCCCTGGTCCACAATACAAAAGAGAGACTGTTTTTGTTTTTTTCAATGAGAAGGAGAGGGCCACACTCTTTTAATCTGTAAATACTGTAGTCGTTTGGCGTGCTGAGGCTCGCTCGGTCAGTCAAGCTAAGAATGCTGCCTGCAACAATGTATTCAGGAAAGAATTAGCCTTTCTAAGCTACTATATTTCACTAATAACTTCATGACTAAAAGTACATCTCGCACATCTGAAACCACTGAGACAAATCTACTGATAATCTTGAAGTTAACAACATAACATAAAAATAACATTGTCCCTTCTGTTGTCATAACCTCCTATATTCTGTAAGGAGCCTGTATTCAGTGTTAACCTCCTATAGTCTGTAAGGAGCCTGTATTCAGTATTAACCTCCTATAGTCTGTAAGGAGACTGTATTCAGTATTAACCTCCTATAGTCTGTAAGGAGACTGTATACAGTGTTAACCTCCTATAGTCTGTAAGGAGACTGTATTCAGTATTAACCTCCTATAGTCTGTAAGGAGACTGTATTCAGTATTAACCTCCTATAGTCTGTAAGGAGACTGTATTCAGTATTAACCTCCTATAGTCTGTAAGGAGACTGTATACAGTGTTAACCTCCTATAGTCTGTAAGGAGACTGCTGTTAAATGTTTCTCCAATATTGTAATTCAATCTCCTTTACAAGCAGAGGGCCGTGTCTGCCAAGCACAACACATAAACCATTTAACCTATAGTACCTTATTCTTAACCTCCATTACTTCTAATCTCCTGCATGCCTCCATCCCTCCATCCCTCCATCCCTCCATCCCTCCATTACTTCTAACCTCCTCCATGCCTCCATCCATCCATCCCTCCATTACTTCTAACCCCCCCATCCATCCATCAATCCATTATTTCTAACCTCCATCCATCCCTCCATTACTTCTAACCTCCTCCATCCCTCCATCCCTCCATTACTTCTAACCTCCTCCATGCCTCCATCCCTCCATCCCTCCATTACTTCTAACCTCCTCCATCCCTCCATCCCTCCATTGCTTCTAAACTCCTCCATGCCTCCATCCCTCCATCCCTCCATTACTTCCAACCTCCTCCATCCCTCCATCCCTCCATTACTTCTAACCTCTTCCATGCCTCCATCCATCCCTCCCTCCGTTACTTCTAACCCCCTCCATCCCTCCATCCCTCCATTACTTCTAACCCCCTCCATCCCTCCATTACTTCTAACCTCCTCCATCCCTCCATCCCTCCATTACTTCTAGCCTCCTCCATCCCTCCATCCCTCCATTACTTCTAACCTCCTCCATCCCTCCATCCCTCCATTACTTCTAGCCTCCTCCATCCCTCCATCTCTCCATTACTTCTAACCTCCTCCATCCCTCCATCCCTCCATTACTTCTAGCCTCCTCCATCCCTCCATCTCTCCATTACTTCTAACCTCTTCCATGCCTCCAGCCATCCCTCCCTCTGTTACTTCTAATCTCCCCCATGCCTCCATCCCTCCATCCCCCTCCATCCCTCCATCCCTAAATTACTTATAACCCCTCCATCCCTCCATCCCTCCGTTACTTCTAACCTCCTCCCCACTCCATCCCTCCATCCGTTACTTCTAACCCCCTCCATCTCGCCATCCATTACTTCTAACCCCCTCCATCCCTCCATCCCTCCATCCGTTACTTCTAACCTCCTCCATCCCTCCTTCTGTTACCTCTAACCTCCATCCCTCCATCCCTCCATCCCTCCCTCCGTTACCTCTAACCTCATCACTCCATCACTCCATCCCTCCGTTACCTCTAACCTCCATCACTCCATCCCTCCATTACCTCTAACCTCCATCACTCCATCCCTCCCTCTGTTACCTCTAACCTCCATCCCTCCCTCTGTTACCTCTAACCTCCATCCCTCCATACCTCCCTCCCTCCCTCCCTCTGTTACCTCTAACCTCCATCACTCCATCCCTCCCTCTGTTACCTCTAACCTCCATCCCTACATCCCTCCCTCCCTCCATCCCTCCATCCCTCCATCCGTTACTTCTAACCCCCTCCATCCCTCCCTCCCTCCCTCCGTTACCTCTAACCTCATCCTCCATCCCTCCCTCCGTTACCTCTAACCTCCATCCCTCCATCCCTCCCTCCATCCCTCCCTCTGTTACCTCTAACCTCCATCACTCCATCCCTCCCTCTGTTACCTCTAACCTCCATCCCTACATCCCTCCCTCCCTCCATCCCTCCCGCCATCCCTCCATCCGTTACTTCTAACCCCCTCCATCCCTCCCTCCCTCCCTCCGTTACCTCTAACCTCATCACTCCATCCCTCCCTCCGTTACCTCTAACCTCCATCCCTCCATCCCTCCCTCCGTTACCTCTAACCTCCATCCCTCCGTCCCTCCATCCCTCCCTCCGTTACCTCTAACCTCCATCACTCCATCCCTCCCTCCGTTACCTCTAACCTCCATCCCTCCATCCCTCCCTCCGTTACCTCTAACCTCCATCCCTCCCTCCGTTACCTCTAACCTCCAACCCTCCATCCCTCCCTCCGTTACCTCTAACCTCCATCCCTCCATCCCTCCCTCCGTTAACTCTAACCTCCATCACTCCATCCCTCCCTCCGTTACCTCTAACCTCCATCCCTCCCTCCGTTACCTCTAACCTCCATCACTCCATCCCTCCCTCCGTTACCTCTAACCTCCATCCCTCCGTCCCTCCATCCCTCCCTCCGTTACCTCTAACCTCCATCACTCCATCCCTCCCTCCGTTACCTCTAACCTCCATCCCTCCATCCCTCCCTCCGTTACCTCTAACCTCCAACCCTCCCTCCGTTACCTCTAACCTCCAACCCTCCATCCCTCCCTCCGTTACCTCTAACCTCCATCCCTCCATCCCTCCCTCCGTTACCTCTAACCTCCATCACTCCATCCCTCCCTCCGTTACCTCTAACCTCCATCCCTCCATCCCTCCATCCCTCCCTCTGTTACCTCTAACCTCCATCCTCCATCCCCCTCCCTCCCTCCCTCCCTCCCTCCCTCCCTCCGTTACCTCTAATCTACATCCCTCCATCCCTCCATCCCTACCTCCCTCCCTCCGTTACCTCTAACCTCCATCACTCCATCCCTCCATCCCTCCCTCCCTCCCTCCGTTAACTCTAACCTCCAACACTCCATCCCTCCATCCCTCCATCCCTCGCTCCGTTACCTCTAACCTCCATCCCTCCATCCCTCCATCCATCCCTCCCTCCGTTACCTCTAACCTCCATCCCTCCATCCCTCCATCCCTCCATCCCTCCCTCCGTTACCTCTAAACTCCATCACTCCATCCCTCCATCCCTCCCTCCATTACCTCTAACCTCCATCACTCCATCCCTCCATCCCTCCATCCCTCCCTCCGTTACCTCTACCTACATCCCTCCATCCCTCCCTCTGTTACCTCTAACCTCCATCCCTCCATCCCTCCGTTACCTCTAACCTCCATCCCTCCATCCCTCCCTCCGTTACCTCTAACCTCCATCCCTCCATCCCTCCCTCTGTTACCTCTAACCTCCATCCCTCCATCCCTCACTCTGTTACCTCTAACCTCCATCACTCCATGCCTCCCTCCGTTACCTCTAACCTCCATCCCTCCATCCCTCCCTCCGTTACCTCTAACCTCATCACTCCATCACTCCATCCCTCCGTTTACCTCTAACCTCCATCACTCCATCCCTCCCTCTGTTACCTCTAACCCCCATCCCTACATCCCTCCCTCCCTCCATCCCTCCCTCCATCCCTCCATCCGTTACTTCTAACCCCTCCATCCCTCCCTCCGTTACCTCTAACCTCATCCTCCATCCCTCCCTCCGTTACCTCTAACCTCCATCCCTCCATCCCTCCCTCCGTTACCTCTAACCTCCATCCCTCCGTCCCTCCATCCCTCCCTCCGTTACCTCTAACCTCCATCACTCCATCCCTCCCTCCGTTACCTCTAACCTCCATCCCTCCATCCCTCCCTCCGTTACCTCTAACCTCCATCCCTCCCTCCGTTACCTCTAACCTCCTAACCCTCCATCCCTCCCTCCGTTACCTCTAACCTCCATCCCTCCATCCCTCCCTCCGTTACCTCTAACCTCCATCACTCCATCCCTCCCTCCGTTACCTCTAACCTCCATCCCTCCATCCCTCCCTCCGTTACCTCTAACCTCCATCACTCCATCCCTCCCTCCGTTACCTCTAACCTCCATCCCTCCATCCCTCCCTCTGTTACCTCTAACCTCCATCCCTCCATCCCTCCCTCCGTTACCTCTAACCTCCATCCCTCCATCCCTCCGTTACCTCTAACCTCCATCCCTCCATCCCTCCCTCTGTTACCTCTAACCTCCATCCCTCCATCCCCCTCCCTCCCTCCCTCCCTCCCTCCCTCCGTTACCTCTAATCTACATCCCTCCATCCCTCCATCCCTACCTCCCTCCCTCCGTTACCTCTAACCTCCATCACTCCATCCCTCCATCCCTCCCTCCCTCCCTCCGTTACCTCTAACCTCCATCACTCCATCCCTCCATCCCTCCATCCCTCGCTCCGTTACCTCTAACCTCCATCCCTCCATCCCTCCATCCATCCCTCCCTCCGTTACCTCTAACCTCCATCCCTCCATCCCTCCCTCCCTCCCTCCGTTACCTCTAACCTCCATCACTCCATCCCTCCATCCCTCCATCCCTCCCTCCGTTACCTCTAAACTCCATCCTCCATCCCTCCATCCCTCCCTCCGTTACCTCTAACCTCCATCCTCCATCCCTCCATCCCTCCATCCCTCCCTCCGTTACCTCTACCTACATCCCTCCATCCCTCCCTCTGTTACCTCTAACCTCCATCCCTCCATCCCTCCGTTACCTCTAACCTCCATCCTCCATGCCTCCCTCCGTTACCTCTAACCTCCATCCCTCCATCCCTCCCTCCGTTACCTCTAACCTCCATCCCTCCATCCCTCCCTCCGTTACCTCTAACCTCCATCCCTCCATCCCTCCCTCTGTTACCTCTAACCTCCATCCCTCCATCCCTCACTCTGTTACCTCTAACCTCCATCACTCCATGCCTCCCTCCGTTACCTCTAACCTCCATCCCTCCATCCCTCTCTCCTCTTACCTCTAACCTCCATCCCTCCATCCCTCCCTCCATTACCTCTAACCTCCATCCTCCATCCCTCCCTCCATTACCTCTAACCTCCATCCCTCCATCCCTCCCTCTGTTACCTCTAACCTCCATCCCTCCATCCCTCCCTCCGTTACCTCTAACCTCCATCCCTCCATCCCTCCGTTACCTCTAACCTCCATCCCTCCATCCCTCCCTCTGTTACCTCTAACCTCCATCCCTCCATCCCCCTCCCTCCCTCCCTCCCTCCCTCCGTTACCTCTAATCTACATCCCTCCATCCCTCCATCCCTACCTCCCTCCCTCCGTTACCTCTAACCTCCATCCTCCATCCCTCCATCCCTCCCTCCCTCCCTCCGTTACCTCTAACCTCCATCACTCCATCCCTCCATCCCTCCATCCCTCGCTCCGTTACCTCTAACCTCCATCCCTCCATCCCTCCATCCATCCCTCCCTCCGTTACCTCTAACCTCCATCCCTCCATCCCTCCCTCCCTCCCTCCGTTACCTCTAACCTCCATCACTCCATCCCTCCATCCCTCCATCCCTCCCTCCGTTACCTCTAAACTCCATCACTCCATCCCTCCATCCCTCCCTCCGTTACCTCTAACCTCCATCACTCCATCCCTCCATCCCTCCATCCCTCCCTCCGTTACCTCTACCTACATCCCTCCATCCCTCCCTCTGTTACCTCTAACCTCCATCCCTCCATCCCTCCGTTACCTCTAACCTCCATCACTCCATGCCTCCCTCCGTTACCTCTAACCTCCATCCCTCCATCCCTCCCTCCGTTACCTCTAACCTCCATCCCTCCATCCCTCCATCCCTCCCTCCGTTACCTCTAACCTCCATCCCTCCATCCCTCCCTCTGTTACCTCTAACCTCCATCCCTCCATCCCTCACTCTGTTACCTCTAACCTCCATCACTCCATGCCTCCCTCCGTTACCTCTAACCTCCATCCCTCCATCCCTCTCTCCGTTACCTCTAACCTCCATCCCTCCATCCCTCCCTCCATTACCTCTAACCTCCATCACTCCATCCCTCCCTCCGTTACCTCTAACCTCCATCCCTCCCTCCGTTACCTCTAACCTCCATCCTCCATGCCTCCCTCCGTTACCTCTAACCTCCATCCCTCCATCCCCCTCCGTTACCTCTAACCTCCATCCCTCCATCCCTCCATCCCTCCCTCTGTTACCTCTAACCTCCATCCCTCCATCCCTCCATCCCTCCCTCTGTTACCTCTAACCTCCATCCCTCCATCCCTCCGTTACCTCTAACCTCCATCCCTCCATCCCTCCGTTACCTCTAACCTCCATCCCTCCATCCCTCCGTTACCTCTAACCTCCATCCCTCCATCCCTCCACCTCTAACCTCCATCACTCCATCCCTCCCTCCGTTACCTCTAACCTCCATCCCTCCATCCCTCCCTCCGTTACCTCTAACCTCCATCACTCCATCCCTCCCTCCGTTACCTCTAACCTCCATCCCTCCATCCCTCCCTCTGTTACCTCTAACCTCCATCCCTCCATCCCTCCCTCCGTTACCTCTAACCTCCATCCCTCCATCCCTCCGTTACCTCTAACCTCCATCCCTCCATCCCTCCCTCTGTTACCTCTAACCTCCATCCCTCCATCCCCCTCCCTCCCTCCCTCCCTCCCTCCGTTACCTCTAATCTACATCCCTCCATCCCTCCATCCCTACCTCCCTCCCTCCGTTACCTCTAACCTCCATCACTCCATCCCTCCATCCCTCCCTCCCTCCCTCCGTTACCTCTAACCTCCATCACTCCATCCCTCCATCCCTCCATCCCTCGCTCCGTTACCTCTAACCTCCATCCCTCCATCCCTCCATCCATCCCTCCCTCCGTTACCTCTAACCTCCATCCCTCCATCCCTCCCTCCCTCCCTCCGTTACCTCTAACCTCCATCACTCCATCCCTCCATCCCTCCATCCCTCCCTCCGTTACCTCTAAACTCCATCCTCCATCCCTCCATCCCTCCCTCCGTTACCTCTAACCTCCATCACTCCATCCCTCCATCCCTCCATCCCTCCCTCCGTTACCTCTACCTACATCCTCCATCCCTCCCTCTGTTACCTCTAACCTCCATCCCTCCATCCCTCCGTTACCTCTAACCTCCATCCTCCATGCCTCCCTCCGTTACCTCTAACCTCCATCCCTCCATCCCTCCCTCCGTTACCTCTAACCTCCATCCCTCCATCCCTCCCTCCGTTACCTCTAACCTCCATCCCTCCATCCCTCCCTCTGTTACCTCTAACCTCCATCCCTCCATCCCTCACTCTGTTACCTCTAACCTCCATCACTCCATGCCTCCCTCCGTTACCTCTAACCTCCATCCCTCCATCCCTCTCTCCGTTACCTCTAACCTCCATCCCTCCATCCCTCCCTCCATTACCTCTAACCTCCATCACTCCATCCCTCCCTCCATTACCTCTAACCTCCATCCCTCCATCCCTCCCTCTGTTACCTCTAACCTCCATCCCTCCATCCCTCCCTCCGTTACCTCTAACCTCCATCCCTCCATCCCTCCGTTACCTCTAACCTCCATCCCTCCATCCCTCCCTCTGTTACCTCTAACCTCCATCCCTCCATCCCCCTCCCTCCCTCCCTCCCTCCCTCCGTTACCTCTAATCTACATCCCTCCATCCCTCCATCCCTACCTCCCTCCCTCCGTTACCTCTAACCTCCATCCTCCATCCCTCCATCCTCCCTCCCTCCGTTACCTCTAACCTCCATCTCCATCCCTCCATCCCTCCATCCCTCGCTCCGTTACCTCTAACCTCCATCCCTCCATCCCTCCATCCATCCCTCCCTCCGTTACCTCTAACCTCCATCCCTCCATCCCTCCCTCCCTCCCTCCGTTACCTCTAACCTCCATCACTCCATCCCTCCATCCCTCCATCCCTCCCTCCGTTACCTCTAAACTCCATCACTCCATCCCTCCATCCCTCCCTCCGTTACCTCTAACCTCCATCACTCCATCCCTCCATCCCTCCATCCCTCCCTCCGTTACCTCTCCTACATCCCTCCATCCCTCCCTCTGTTACCTCTAACCTCCATCCCTCCATCCCTCCGTTACCTCTAACCTCCATCACTCCATGCCTCCCTCCGTTACCTCTAACCTCCATCCCTCCATCCCTCCCTCCGTTACCTCTAACCTCCATCCCTCCATCCCTCCATCCCTCCCTCCGTTACCTCTAACCTCCATCCCTCCATCCCTCCCTCTGTTACCTCTAACCTCCATCCCTCCATCCCTCACTCTGTTACCTCTAACCTCCATCACTCCATGCCTCCCTCCGTTACCTCTAACCTCCATCCCTCCATCCCTCTCTCCGTTACCTCTAACCTCCATCCCTCCATCCCTCCCTCCATTACCTCTAACCTCCATCTCCATCCCTCCCTCCGTTACCTCTAACCTCCATCCCTCCCTCCGTTACCTCTAACCTCCATCACTCCATGCCTCCCTCCGTTACCTCTAACCTCCATCCCTCCATCCCCCTCCCTTACCTCTAACCTCCATCCCTCCATCCCTCCATCCCTCCCTCTGTTACCTCTAACCTCCATCCCTCCATCCCTCCATCCCTCCCTCTGTTACCTCTAACCTCCATCCCTCCATCCCTCCGTTACCTCTAACCTCCATCCCTCCATCCCTCCGTTACCTCTAACCTCCATCCCTCCATCCCTCCGTTACCTCTAACCTCCATCCCTCCATCCCTCTGTTACCTCTAACCTCCATCCTCCATCCCTCCCTCTGTTACCTCTAACCTCCATCCCTCCATCCCTCCCTCCATTACCTCTAACCTCCATCCCTCCATCCCTCCCTCTGTTACCTCTAACCTCCATCCCTCCATCCCTCCATCCGTTACTTCTAACCTCCATCCCTCCATCCGTTACCTCTAACCTCCATCCCTCCATCCCTCCCTCCGTTACCTCTAACCTCCATCACTCCATCCCTCCCTCCGTTACCTCTAACCTCCATCCCTCCCTCTGTTACCTCTAACCTCCATCACTCCATCCCTCCGTTACCTCTAACCTCCATCACTCCATCCCTCCATCCCTCCCTCTGTTACTTCTAACCTCAATCCCTCCATCCCTCCCTCCGTTACCTCTAACCTCCATCCCTCCCTCCGTTACCTCTAACCTCCATCCCTCCGTTACCTCTAACCTCCATCCCTCCCTCCGTTACCTCTAACCTCCATCCCTCCGTTACCTCTAACCTCCATCCCTCCGTTACCTCTAACCTCCATCCCTCCGTTACCTCTAACCTCCATCCCTACCTCCGTTACCTCTAACCTCCATCCCTCCGTTACCTCTAACCTCCATCCCTCCATCCCTCCCTCCGTTAACTCTAACCTCCATTCCTCTGTTACCTCTAACCTCCATCCCTCCCTCTGTTACCTCTAACCTCCATCGCTCCATCCCTCTGTTACCTCTAACCTCCATCCCTCCATCCCTCCCTCCGTTACCTCTAACCTCCATCACTCCATCCTCCATCCCTCCATCCCTCCCTCCGTTACCTCTAACCTCCATCCCTCCATCCCTCCCTCCGTTACCTCTAACCTCCATCCCTCCATCCCTCCCTCTGTTACCTCTAACCTCCATCCCTCCATCCCTCCCTCCGTTACCTCTAACCTCCATCCCTCCATCCCTCCCTCCGTTACCTCTAGCCTCCATCCCTCCATCCCTCCCTCCGTTACCTCTAACCTCCATCCTCCATCCCTCCCTCCGTTACCTCTAACCTCCATCCCTCCATCCCTCCCTCCATTACCTCTAACCTCCATCCCTCCATCCCTCCCTCCGTTACCGCTAACCTCCATCCCTCCATCCCTCCATCCGTTACTTCTAACCTCCATCCCTCCATCCCTCCCTCCGTTACCTCTTACCTCCATCCCTCCATCCCTCCCTCCGTTACCTCTAACCTCCATCACTCCATCCCTCCCTCCGTTACCTCTAACCTCCATCCCTCCATCCCTCCCTCCGTTACCTCTAACCTCCATCCCTCCATCCCTCCCTCTGTTACCTCTAACCTCCATCACTCCATCCCTCCCTCCGTTACCTCTAACCTCCATCCCTCCATCCCTCCATCCGTTACCTCTAACCTCCATCCCTCCATCCCTCCATCCCTCTGTTACCGCTAACCTCCATCCCTCCATCCCTCCCTCCGTTACCTCTTACCTCCATCCCTCCATCCCTCCCTCCGTTACCTCTAACCTCCATCCCTCCATCCGTTACCTCTAACCTCCATCCATCCATCCCTCCCTCCGTTACCTCTAACCTCCATCACTCCATCCCTCCCTCCGTTACCTCTAACCTCCATCCCTCCATCCCTCCCTCCATTACCTCTAACCTCCATCCCTCCATCCCTCCCTCCGTTATCTCTAACCTTCATCACTCCATCCCTCCATCCATTACTTCTAACCTCCATCCCTCCATCCCTCCCTCCGTTACCTCTAACCTCCATCACTCCATCCCTCCCTCCGTTACCTCTAACCTCCATCCCTCCCTCCGTTACCTCTAACCTCCATCCCTCCATCCCTCCCTCCATTACCTCTAACCTCCATCCCTCCATCCCTCCCTCCGTTACTTCTATCCTCCTCCCTCCATCCCTCCCCCAATACTCCTGACTTTAGGGGTCTGTTCAGGTCAAAAGTAGTGTACTATGGAATGAGTAGGGTGCTCTTTGACCCTGGCTAAAAGTAGTGCACTATTTAGGGAGTAGGGTGCTCTTTGGCCCTGGCTAAAAGTAGTGCACTATTTAGGGAGTAGGGTGCTCTTTGGCCCTGGCTAAAAGTAGTGCACTATTTACAGTGAGGTTGTATGAGACATGGCCAAATATGACGAGAATATCCCCAGCATTAGTCATCTATAATTGTCAAGCAGCAAGGATTTGCTGGATTTAGACAGGCTTTAGTCAAATGACTCACAGCTATTACAAAACAGGCTCTAACTAACTACCTTTGTGCCCACTGTGTCCAAAAATAGTTTGGAGTGCTGTTTGAGGGGTAAATGAATATACTTTGTACTACAGAGATTGAATTGAATTTCCCTCATCTCATTCAAGTACTGTAGGTGTACTACAGACTCGGTCAGGTTGAAAATGTCAGTGAAGACACTTGCCAGTTGGTATGAGCTCAGCCTAAAACCCCAAACAGCGAGCAATGCACGTGTAGAAGCACGGTGGCTTTATTTAACCAGGTAGGCTAGTTGAGAACAAGTTCTCATTTACAACTGCGACCTGGCCAAGATAAAGCATAGCAGTGTGAGCAGACAACACAGAGTTACACATGGAGTAAACAATTAACAAGTCAATAACACAGTAGAAAACAAAGGGGGAGTCTATATACAATGTGCGCAAAAGGCATGAGGAGGTAGACGAATAGTTACAATTTTGCAGATTAACACTGGAGTGATAAATGATCAGATGGTCATGTACAGGTAGAGATATTGGTGTGCAAAAGAGCAGAAAAGTAAATAAATAAAAACAGTATGGGGATGAGGTAGGTGAAAATGGGTGGGCTATTTACCAATAGACTATGTACAGCTGCAGCGATCGGTTAGCTGCTCAGATAGCTGATGTTTGAAGTTGGTGAGGGAGATAAAAGTCTCCAACTTCAGCGATTTTTGCAATTCGTTCCAGTCACAGGCAGCAGAGTACTGGAACGAAAGGCGGCCAAATGAGGTGTTGGCTTTAGGGATGATCAGTGAGATACACCTGCTGGAGCACGTGCTACGGATGGGTGTTGCCATCGTGACCAGTGAACTGAGATAAGGCGGAGCTTTACCTAGCATGGACTTGTAGATGACCTGGAGCCAGTGGGTCTGGCGACGAATATGTAGCGAGGGCCAGCCGACTAGAGCATACAAGTCGCAGTGGTGGGTGGTATAAGGTGCTTTAGTGACAAAACGGATGGCACTGTGATATACTGCATCCAGTTTGCTGAGTAGAGTGTTGGAAGCCATTTTGTAGATGACATCGCCGAAGTCGAGGATTGGTAGGATAGTCAGTTTTACTAGGGTAAGCTTGGCGGCGTGAGTGAAGGAGGCTTTGTTGCGGAATAGAAAGCCGACTCTTGATTTGATTTTTGATTGGAGATGTTTGATATGAGTCTGGAAGGAGAGTTTGCAGTCTAGCCAGACACCTAGGTACTTATAGATGTCCACATATTCAAGGTCGGAACCATCCAGGGTGGTGATGCTAGTCGGGCATGCGGGTGCAGGCAGCGATCGGTTGAAAAGCATGCATTTGGTTTTACTAGCGTTTAAGAGGAGGTGGAGGCCACGGAAGGAGTGTTGTATGGCATTGAAGCTTGTTTGGAGGTTAGATAGCACAGTGTCCAATGACGAGCCGAAAGTATATAGAATGGTGTCGTCTGCGTAGAGGTGGATCAGGGAATCGCCCGCAGCAAGAGCAACATCATTGATATACACAGAGAAAAGAGTCGGCCCGAGAATTGAACCCTGTGGCACCCCCATAGAGACTGCCAGAGGACCGGACAGCATGCCCTCCGATTTGACACACTGAACTCTGTCTGCAAAGTAATTGGTGAACCAGGCAAGGCAGTCATCCGAAAAACCGAGGCTACTGAGTCTGCCGATGAGAATATGGTGATTGACAGAGTCGAAAGCCTTGGCAAGGTCGATGAAGACGGCTGCACAGTACTGTCTTTTATCGATGGCGGTTATGATATCGTTTAGTACCTTGAGTGTGGCTGAGGTGCACCCGTGACCGGCTCGGAAGCCAGATTGCACAGCGGAGAAGGTACGGTGGGATTCGAGATGGTCAGTGACCTGTTTGTTGACTTGGCTTTCGAAGACCTTAGATAGGCAGGGCAGGATGGATATAGGTCTGTAACAGTTTGGGTCCAGGGTGTCTCCCCTTTGAAGAGGGGGATGACTGCGGCAGCTTTCAATCCTTGGGGATCTCAGACGATATGAAAGAGAGGTTGAACAGGCTGGTAATAGGGGTTGCGACAATGGCGGCGGATAGTTTCAGAAATAGGGGGTCCAGATTGTCAAGCCCAGCTGATTTGTACGGGTCCAGGTTTTGCAGCTCTTTCAGAACATCTGCTATCTGGATTTGGGTAAAGGAGAACTTGGAGAGGCTTGGGCGAGGAGCTGCCGGGGAGGAGGAGCTGTTGGCCGAGGTTGGAGTAGCCAGGCGGAAGGCATGGCCAGCCGTTGAGAAATGCTTATTGAAGTTTTCGATAATCATGGATTTGTCGGTGGTGACCGTGTTACCTAGCCTCAGTGCAGTGGGCAGCTGGGAGGAGGTGCTCTTGTTCTCCATGGACTTCACAGTGTCCCAGAAGTTTTTGGAGTTGGAGCTACAGGATGCAAACTTCTGCCTGAAGAAGCTGGCCTTAGCTTTCCTGACTGACTGCGTGTATTGGTTCCGGACTTCCCTGAACAGTTGCATATCACGGGGACTATTCGATGCTATTGCAGTCCGCCACAGGATGTTTTTGTGCTGGTCGAGGGCAGTCAGGTCTGGGGTGAACCAAGGACTGTATCTGTTCTTAGTTCTGCATTTTTTGATGGCTTGTTGCGGGATGAAGCAAAGTTAAGACAGCTAGCTGCGGTGGCGACCCTTCATTCAGGGTGACCTGTCATTCAGGGTGACCCATCATTGAACCCCACCTGTTAAGCTAAAATAATTATTATAATAATAATGACGTTTTTTTTTTTTGCCTGTTTTGCATGTTATTTTGGCATTAATACATCACATATCAGCTTGCAAACAAATGTTAAAAAAAAAATAGTAATTTCGTTAATAAAGCAGCATACAAACATGTTCTCTTTTTGGCTTTTATGAGTAAGGCAGCTCCAAAATGCAGTTGTTTCAGCCTAGTTCAGTGCTTTCTGTGGTGGTGGGGCAGCCAGTGTGCTGTGTGATGCTGTGATTGGCTCAGTGTTCGGCCATTCATGGGGACACTACATCACCGCAAAATCTATGTGGAGAGCTCAAAAATTCAAGCCCCTTTGGGTGCTGCCATAGACTTACATTAGAAGTGCCCATCCAAGAAGGCTTAAGGTCATTGGCCACAGATAAAATGATGTCAAAATCACATTATATCAACCGTAGCTTTGATTAGACGGATCATGTCAACATCATACTTTCACAATCTTAGCTAGCAAGCTAGACAAGCAGTCATCGTCATGAATCAAGTCGACAATCTATTGGCAAATCTTTTTCAGTCCTTGGCATATGAAGATAAATTATTAATAAAACATATTGGTGCTCATCAGCCATTGGACATAAACATTACACAACAAGATGGAAAAATTCAGCAATGAGTGGTTTGGAAGGAATCAGTGGCTAAGAAAGCAATCAATAGTCTGCTATTCAGTGGAGCGGGTGTGAGGTCCAAGTCTGGGTTTAAGGGTCTCTTTTCCCATCTTAAAAGGATAAACATTCAACACCATGGGCCAGAAAAGGTTGAATACACTGTCCATGCTGTTAATCCAGCATGACTTCTGGTGCCTTCAAAACAACTGGGAACTCGGAACAGGGAAATCTCAGACTTCCATGAGTTCAAGACAACTGGGAATTCGGAACAGGGAAATCTCAGACTTCCATGAGTTCAAGACAACTGGGAACTTGGAGGGAGGGAGTCTGAGAGGGAGAACTCTGTAAGAATGGCCCATGTTCTGAATTATGCTGCAGTACATTTCAAAAGTGCTGAACAAATAGTTTTTTGACTATATCCATCCAAGCTTGATCAATCGAAATGATGCATTGCCTCTTATCCACTAGTCGTCCCGCTATGCCATAGTTCGTACATCTCAATTGTCAGTAGAAACCACATTTATTTTAAGCAAGTCAGCCATATCAGTATTGTTTTTTTAAAGGTAGCAAATATGAACTGTTTCGCTGCCAGACACTTCTGCCGAAGTCGTTGCCTCTCCTTGTTCGGGCGGTGCTCGGCGGTTGACGTCACCGGTCTTCTAGCCATCTTTCATCCATTTTTCATTTTCTATTGGTTTTGTCTTGTCTTCCGACACAGCTGGTTTCAATCCCATTCATTACCTGTTGTGTATTTAACCCTCTGTTTTGCCCTCATGTCTTTGTCAGAGATGGTTTGTTATTCAGTGTTGTGGTGTATTGGTGCGCAACGGGTCCTCGTACCCACTTTGGTTATTGTTATATTTAGTGTTGGAGTTTCGTTTATTGTCATTAAACATTCAGTTTGCCTGCGTCTGACTTCCCTGCCACCTATACACATGACTCTGACACTTACTGGGCCTAGGTCTATATTATTTATTATATTTAGATATATTATATTATTATTATTTATATTATATTTAGCTTGTGTGTGTTTTAAGTGTGTTAAGTGTTTCCTAAATGTAAGAAACTGCTTTCAGCACTTGAAGTTGAAGTATTTTATTGTTGATATATATATATATATATATATATTTTTTTTTTACGCACTACCTCACTGCTTTAGAACACGGCTACATTTGTGTTCCAATGTTTAAAAGATGGATCTAAGGTCTAAGACTGTGAAGGATGTATACGATGTAAAAAAAACACAATTTTCAAATATTGGAACATAAGACCGAAAAGAGACAGTGGGTCATAAATGTCCCTGAATGAATGTCAATATGGGGAGCAGCGGGGGGGTGGTAGAATGTCCATAGAGGGTCTACAGACCTGTAGCACTCACGTCTGTAGCCATCAAGTGCTTTGAAAGGCTGGTCATGGCTTACATCAACACCATTATCCCAGAAACCCTAGACCCACTTCAATTTGCGTACCGCCCTAACAGATCCACTGATGATGCAATCTCTTTTGCACTCCACACTGCCCTTTCACACCTGGACAAAAGGAACACCTATGTGAGTATTCTCAACGTTCAACACCGTAGTGCCCTCGAAGCTCATCACTAAGCTAAGGACCCTGGGACTAAACACCTCCCTCTGCAACTGGATCCTGGACTTCCTGGCGGGCTGCCCGCAAGTGGTAAGGGTAGGTAACAACACATCCCCCACGCGGATCCTCAATAAAGGGGCCCCTCAGGGGTACGTGCTCAGTCCGCTCCTGTACTCCCTGTTCACTCATGACTGCACGGCCAGGCACGACTCCAACACCCTCATAATGTTTGCCGATGACCCAACAGTGTCAGCCTGATCACCAACAACGACAAAGACAGCCTATAGGAAGGAGGTCAGAGTCCTGGCTATATGGTGCCAGGACAGCAAACTCTTCCTCAATGTGATTAAGACAAAGGAGATGATTGTGGACTAAAGGAAAAGGAGGGCCGAGTACGTCCCCATTCTCTCCAATGAGCAGCGACCCTAGCCGCTGACCTCGGACTGGGGACCCTCGCCACAGGTCTCGGGATGGACGGGAGATTCCGGCAGCGCCGGACAGGCGGGAGACTCCGGCAGCTCCGGAGTGAAGGGCGATTCTTGCATCACCTGGCTGACTGACGGCTCTGGCAGCTCCTGGCTGACTGACGGCTCTGGCGGCTCCTGGCTGACTGACGGCCCTGGTGGCTCCTGGCTGACAGACGGCTCCGGCGGCTCCTGGCTGACTGACGGCTCTGGCGACTCCTGGCTGGCGGGCGGCTCTGGCGGCTCAGGACAGACTGGCGGCTCTGGCGGCTAAGGACAGACGGGAGGCTCTGGCAGCGCTGGAGAGGAGGAAGGCTCTAGCAGTGCTGGACAGGCGGGAGCACCTGTAGGGAGAACGCGGAGAGACAGCCTGGTGCGGAGGGCTGCCACCAGAGGGCTGGTACGTGGAGGTGGCACCGGACAGACCGGACCGTGAAGGCGCACTGGAGCTCTTGAGCACGGAGCCTGCCCAACCTTACCTGGCTGAATGCTCCCCGTAGCCAGGCCAGTGTGGCGAGGTGGAATAGCCCGCACTGGGCTGTGCTGGCGAACCGGGGACACCATGCGTAAGGCTGGTGCCATTTACGCCGGCCCGAGGAGACGCACTGAAGACCAGACGCGCTGAGCCGGCTTCATGGCACCTGAATCGATGCCCACTCTAGCCTGGCCGATAAGAGGTGCTGCACTGTATCGCACCGGGCTATGCATGCGCACCGGGAACACCGTGTGCTCCACCGCATAACGGTCCCTCTCTCTCCGGTAAGCAAGGGAAGTTGGCGCAGGTCTCCTACCTGGCTTCGCCACACTCCCCGTGTGCCTCCTCCCAATACATTTTTGGGGCTGCCTCTCGGGCTTCCAGCCGCGCTGCCGTGCTGCCTCCTCATACCACCGCCTCTCTGCTTTCGCTGCCTCCAGCTCAGCCTTGGGGTGGCGGTATTCCCCTGGCTGTGCCCATGGTCCCTTGCCGTCCAGAATCTCCTCCCAAGTCCAGGAGTCCTGTGTTTTTAGCCGCTGCTGCTGCCCTTTACCACGCTGCTTGGTCCTCTTGTGGTGGTTCTGTAACGATCGTCTTCGGGAGAAAGAGAGGAGGACCAAAATGCAGCGTGGTAAGTGTTCAGAATTTTAATTAAAGAACGCATTGAACACTAAATCAATACAAAAATAACAAACTGAACGAACGAAACGAAACAGTCCTGTCTGGTGACATACACACATAACACAAAGACATAAAATAAACACCCACAAAACCCAGGTGGAAAAAGGCTACCTGAGTATGATTCTCAATCAGAGACAACTAATGACACCTGCCTCTGATTGAGAACCATACTAGGCCGAAACATAAAAACCAACATAGAAAAACAAACATAGACTGCCCAACCCAACTCACGCCCTGACCATACAAAAACAATACAAAAACAAAGACAAAACAAAGGAGGTCAAATCGGGGAATGTATGTGTATTTTAATTGTTTTATCTTTGTTTTATGAGCAAGTCCCGGCATCGTTCTTTGATAAACACAGAAGGCTGAATTCAATAGATTAAAAAAACAGAGAGAGAGAGAGAGAAGGAGCCATTGGCAACAACCAAAACATTAAGTAACTGTCTCTCTCTCTAGTTCCTTCTATCGAATTATATGTAGCCTAATATTTAAACACGTATCTATTTTCACTCTATATTATATATGTAATAGTAATTAACCCTTAGGATGGAGGGGGGACACACTTATAGTTGCAATATAAGTAGTTGGGCTTCCATAAGGTATGATGATTAGTATTCTATTAGCCATTTATTCAGTAATCATTCTTCTTTAACAAATACATGTGTTTGATCATTCACAACTTGGATGTTGCTGGGCCCAGCACAGGCAGTCTTCTGGTCCCAGTGCTGTGGGAAAGGATGCTAGGCTCAGCAGAGACATTTCAGAGGTGAGGGCAGTGGAGGTATGAAGAAAACACAGATGTACTGCAAGTTACTTAACATGTTGGCTATACGGACGGACGGACGGACAGACGGACGGACGGACAGACAGACAGACAGACAGACAGACAGACAGACAGACAGACAGACAGACAGACAGACAGACAGACAGACAGACAGACAGACAGAGGAGTACAAGGATGAGAAACGATGTACTATAGTTGCCTGTGTTATGTATCCGTACTATGTATTGTTGTCTCTACCTTCTTGCTGTTTGTGCTGTTTGTCTGTGGCCAACAATGTTTGTACCCTGTTTTCTGCTGCTACCATGTTGTGTTGCTGCCATGTTGTTGTCATGTGTTGCTTCCATGCCGTGTTGTTGTTTTAGGTCTCTCTCTGTGTAAAGTTGTGGTGTCTCTCTTGTCTTGATGTGTGTTTTGTCCTATATTTTTTATTTTTAATCCCAGGCCCCCCGCCATCGCAGGAGGCCTTTTGCCTTTTGGTAAACCTTCGTTGTGAATAAGAATTTCTGACTTTCCTATTTAAATACAGGTTAAATATTATTTTTTGTCTTTAAAAAAATATACTGCCTGTGTATGCTATAGTGTGCGTGATGCTGGAGCCTAGTGTGTAAATCAAAATCCCCTCATTGACCCTTCATAATGGCACAGACGAGGAATTGATTCCAAAAATGTCACGTGATATTTCCAGAACGAGATTATTTGTCAAAGACTCCAAAAACTCGATGCCTCTCTGTTTACAAGTGAAATATTTCGTTGTAACCCAGTTGTTACCCAGTAGCCCCATACATGGCTATGGAACGGGCGATGAGGGAATAGAACTGCTGTTGGGATAGTGTGAAACATTGCGGAAGTCTTTTTTTATAGGGAACAACGCTCTCACTTCCTGTACAGTTGGTTTTTAGGACTACTAAACACAAAACATCGATGTTGGCTACTGAGGTGTGTGTTGCCATTTAACACAGATTGGTTACATTGTATCGCTTGAATCGTGGATTTAAGGACGCGATCTGATTCGAACTGGAATCTTCTCACCGGAAAGAAGAAGACGTGAAAGTTTGTAGCCGTGAGCGGTTTTGCTGAGCTGGTTCGAGTTAACATGCACATGGTGTGTGGGATGTCGCTGTATCGTCATTAGAACGACTACAAAGAGAAAAGGGGAACTCATCACAGTAGTGTATTCTCGCCAGACTAAAACACGCCACACACACACACACACAGTTAAGGCTTGCTACTCTACTGAGCACTTCAGGATGGAACGACTTCGAAAACTTTGTATATCTTTGGCTTTGATCCTGCCTTGTTTACAATGGACAACTTGTTTCAATCTGGACATTGACAAACCCTATGTATTCTCTGGTCCTGAAGGAAGTTATTTTGGATTTTCTGTGGATTTCTTCCAGCCAGATGCCAAGCAGTAAGACTGAGTTCTATATAATAATGTTTGGGATGTCAGGTTTTTTAGAACTAAATATTTTCCTCTTGTATTTAGTTAATTGAATGACATAGCATAATTCTATTTGAAATACAATACATAGTTTTGTATATATGTTCTATATAATATGCATGTGGACACCAGTTCATGAGTGGTTTAAGGTATCTCAGGCACACCGGTTGCTGACAGGTGTATTGTAATAATGATTGGTGCTAAATCCGGAGAGATTTCGGGACAATGTTGAAAAAACAAAGCCCGTTGGTCACTAAATCCGACTAGCCGTTAGAAGGACCATGTTAAAACGGTTGTCTGGTATCATCCTTCTGAGCGGTCGGCTGGGAATTCCCTCACATGCTATATAGACGATGGGAGGCCTGGAGCTGTGGTCATTAACTCTGTTAGAAGGATAACATCAAAACGGTTGGCTGGTATGCCCCTCACCCCTCTGAGCGGTCGGCTGGGAATTCCCTCATCTGCTATATACTTATAACTGATTGGTCTGGTTCTGTCCTCTATAGTGCTGTCCTGTTACAGCATGATGTTGAGGCCCATCACTGTACTCTTGACAGTCACCACCACACACATACAGACACATCTGTTTCCATTTGAGGATGTTTGTATAATTTTGGGGGGGGGGGGTAAATCTGAAGGACTTGGAATCATATTGTTGTGGTTATTTCAATTCACGCAAGACATTCAGACATTTAGTGTTGCTATCGGCAATAAAAAGTAGTCAAAAAAATGTGCATTCTTCCCAGCCTTTTATTGGAGTGGGTCAGTGCACTGTCCAGATGCACATTCCCAAGAACTTTGATTTGGTTGGGAATGGCAGGGCTATGATTGGTGAGGGATAACTTAGGTAGGCTGAGCAGCCAAACTAACGGGACTTAAAGGAAACTGAAGGGACTGTGAAAGAAAGAGATGGAGAGGAGCAGGGGAAAGACTTTTTGCATGCATACAATCGAGCACATAGCCATGCAATCTCCATAGACAAACATTGGCAGTAGAATGGCCCTGAAGTACCCTGAGGTACTGACGATCTCAGTGACTTTCAACATGGCACCGGAATAGGATGTCACCTTTCCAACAAGTCAGTTCGTAAAATTTCTGCCCTGCTAAAGCTATATTTGTCCCAGTCAACTGTAAGTGCGAAGTGGAAATGTCTAGGAGCAACAATGGCTCAGCCGCAACGTGGTAGGCCACACAACGTCACAGAACGGGGCCAGCCAAGTGCCCATAGCACGCTAAAAATTGTCTGTCCTCGGATGCAACACTCACTACCGAGTTCCAAACTGCCTCTGGAAGAAACGTTGGCATAAGAACAGATCGTCCGGAGCTTCATGAAATGGGGTTCTATGGCCGAGCAGCCGCACACAATCCTAACATCACCATGCGTAATGCCAAGCGTCGGCTGGAGTGGTGTAAAGCTCACCGCCATTGGACTCTGAAACAGTGGAAGTGTTCTCTGGAGCCCCACAAACAATTCTGGATTTGTCGGATGCCAGGAGAATGCTACCTGCCCGACTGCATATTGGCTACTGTAAAGTTTGGTGGAGGAGGAATAATGGTCTAAGGTTGTTTTTCATGGTTCGGGCCCCTTAGTTCCAGTGAAGGTAAATCTTACTGCTAACAATGATATTCTAGACGATTCTGTGCTTCCAAATTTGTGTCACCAGTTTGGGGAAGGCTCTTTCCTGTTTCAGCATGACATTGCCGCTGTGCACAAAGCGAGGTACATACAGAAATCTGTGCCTGCACAGAGCCCTGACCTCAACCCCATCAAACAAATTGGGGATGAATTGAAATGCCGACTGCGAGCCAAGCCTAATCGCCCAACATCAGTGCCTGACCTTACATTTAGCCACAAGAGCATTAGTAAGCAATTCCCCGCAGCAACGTTCCAACATCTAGTGGAAAGCCTTCCCAGAAGAGTGGAGGCTGTTATAGCAGCAATGTTCCAACATCTAGTGGAAAGCCTTCCCAGAAGAGTGGAGGCTGATATATCAGCAATGTTCCAATATATAGTGGAAAGCCTTCCCAGCAGAGTGGAGGCTGTTATAGCAGCAAAGGGGGGACCAACTCCATATTAATGCCCATGATTTTTTTGGAATGAGAAGTTGGACAAGTAGGTGTCCACATACTTTTGGTCATGTAGAGTATCTATTGTATTCTTCATGTGACAGTCTTGTTGTGAACCTAGTAGGCTACCGTAGAAGAGGACGTCAGGTGGTGCATGTTTTCTTCTATTTACACTAAACACATTTGTCTTCTTCAGGTCAAACATTCTTATAGGAGCTCCCAAAGCCAACACCTCCTCAGCTTCTACAGTGGTGGAGCGAGGGGCAGTCTATACCTGCCCATGGCAGAAGAGTAGTGACTGTACCCAAGTACAGTTTGACAATACTGGTGAGTACAGAAGGTCTGTTACTTTAGTATCCCGTTCATCGATTTCTGACATGGTCTGGTATCTATATCTGAGTTGTATCAAACTGGGAGGGAACACTATGAATTGATATCCAAAGTGAAGATCAATAGACTCAGTCAAGGGTCATATCCATCAATGTGGGATTCGGACATATCATCAAATCTATGTCAGTCACATATGTGTCCTTCCATATGAGTTCAGTAAGCACAGGCAAATGTTCTCTCATGTTAGGACTCATCCAGGAATGTGCCTATATTGGAGATGTGCCGACATGCTCAATGTTAAGTTTGAGCGAGACAGAGACAGAGAGACATAGGGGGGAGGGGTCATAGACAGAAAGCGTCCCATCACCTTTAAAGGACTGTCTGCTCTGCAGAATAACAGGGGACATTAGTCATTTCCCTAGTTGAATCATCCATTACAGACAGATATATGTGGCAAGGTGTTTAGTAATATCTACACTATGGCACTTCCCTGCATTTTATGAGTTTGACCCAGCACAAACTAATCAGAACACACAATGCAAAACCAAGCCCCATCAATGACAAACGCTCATTCAGACAGCCACTGTAATTAAGCTGTTTTGGGGGACATAAGGCTATATTGCAGTTTATTCTGTCCCAGATCTCATTGACATTCTGTGTCTGTAAGAGCTCAGAGGTAGGCAGCCCAAAGTTAGACTAAGGGATCATTCAAAATGGCACCCTATTCCCTATATAGTGCATCAAAGGGCTTTGGTCAAAATAAGTGCACTATGTAGTGAATAGGGTACCATTTAGGATGCACAGTAAGGCGGTACAATAAGCCAAAGATAATCTCTGGAACCCAACCACAACCATGTGAATGACCTCCCTCCCCATCCAAACCAATGATCTCCCTCTCTCTCTGGGCTCCTAGTCCCCATCCAAACCAATGACCTCCCTCTCTCTCTGGGCTCCTAGTCCCCATCCAAACCAATGACCTCCCTCTCTCTCTGGGCTCCAAGTCCCCAACCAAACCAATGACCTCCCTCTCTTTCTGGACTCCAAGTCCCCATCCAAACCAATGACCTCCCTCTCTACCTCCTGCACTATTTACACCATTCTCTATCAATACAAGTTAATTTGGTTCATCAATGGAAGTTACATTGGTTTGTTTATTGTGTTTAATAGGCAACTGCAGAACAACATCTTTTTCCTCATATAGACTGACAACAGACTAATTGAGTTCCAGGAGCCAAATGAGTATTAAAGTCTGACCCACACTAGTCTGTTGGGGAGTCTGAACCACACTAGTCTGTTGGGGAAGTCTGAACCACACTAGTCTGTTGGGGAAGTCTGAACCACACTAGTCTGTTGGGGGAGTCTGAACCACACTAGTCTGTTGGGGGAGTCTGAACCACACTAGTCTTTTGGGGGAGTCTGAACCACACTAGTCTGTTGGGGAAGTCTGAACCACACTAGTCTGTTGGGGAAGTCTGAACCACACTCGTCTGTTGGGGAAGTCTGAACCACACTAGTCTGTTGGGGAAGTCTGAACCACACTAGTCTGTTGGGGGAGTCTGAACCACACTAGTCTGTTGGGGGAGTCTGAACCACACTAGTCTGTTGGGGGAGTCTGAACCACACTTGTCTGTTGGGGGAGTCTGAACCACACTAGTCTGTTGGGGAGTCTGAACCACACTTGTCTGTTGGGGGAGTCTGAACCACACTTGTCTGTTGGGGGAGTCTGAACCACACTTGTCTGTTGGGGGAGTCTGAACCACACTAGTCTGTTGGGGAAGTCTGAACCACACTAGTCTGAACCACACTAGTCTGTTGGGGGAGTCTGCACCACACTAGTCTGTTGGGGAGTCTGTACCACACTAGTCTGTTGGGGAAGTCTGAACCACACTAGTCTGAACCACACTAGTCTGTTGGGGGAGTCTGCACCACACTAGTCTGTTGGGGAGTCTGTACCACACTAGTCTGTTGGGGAAGTCTGTACCACACTAGTCTGGGGAAGTCTGTACCACACTAGTCTGTTGGGGAAGTCTGTACCACACTAGTCTGTTGGGGAAGTCTGTACCACACTAGTCTGTTGGGGAAGTCTGTACCACACTAGTCTGTTGGGGAAGTCTGTACCACACTAGTCTGTTGGGGAAGTCTGTACCACACTAGTCTGTTGGGGAAGTCTGTACCACACTAGTCTGTTGGGGAAGTCTGTACCACACTAGTCTGTTGGGGAAGTCTGTACCACACTAGTCTGTTGGGGAAGTCTGTACCACACTAGTCTGTTGGGGAAGTCTGTACCACACTAGTCTGTTGGGGAACCCACACTAGTCTGTTGGGGAAGTCTGAACCACCACACTAGTCTGTTGGGGAAGTCTGAACCACACTAGTCTGTTGGGGAAGTCTGTACCACACTAGTCTGTTGGAGCCTGAACCACACTAGTCTGTTGGGGAAGTCTGAACCACACTAGTCTGAACCACACTAGTCTGTTGGGGAGTCTGTACCACACTAGTCTGTTGGGGAGTCTGAACCACACTAGTCTGAACCACACTAGTCTGTACCACACTAGTCTGTTGGGGGAGTCTGTACCACACTAGTCTGTTGGGGAGTCTGTACCACACTAGTCTGTTGGGGGAGTCTGAACCACACTAGTCTGTTGGGGGAGTCTGAACCACACTAGTCTGTTGGGGAAGTCTGAACCACACTAGTCTGTACCACACTAGTCTGTTGGGGGAGTCTGAACCACACTAGTCTGTTGGGGGAGTCTGAACCACACTAGTCTGTTGGGGGAGTCTGAACCACACTAGTCTGTTGGGGAAGTCTGAACCACACTAGTCTGTTGGGGAAGTCTGAACCACACTAGTCTGTACCACACTAGTCTGTTGGGGGAGTCTGAACCACACTAGTCCGTGTGACTTGGAAACAGGTTCAATGCTACATGCAAATATATTTCCATGTAATGTCCCCCCCCCATATTATTCCTACCGTTGCTGCCATTTCTGATGGTTTGCCAGTCAGTGTGACCTAGTGACCTGGCCTCGTAATTATACGGTAAGTGACGACATGGCCACAATGGGTGCCTTGTGATGGCAGATTTGTTTCTGCAGACTGTGAGGGGAGGCTGCCTCAGTCAGTGGTCTAGGTGAGTGTTTCTGCAGACTGTGAGGGGAGGCTGCCTCAGTCAGTGGTCTAGGTGAGTGTTTCTGCAGACTGTGAGGGGAGGCTGCCTCAGTCAGTGGTCTAGGTGAGTGTTTCTGCAGACTGTGAGGGGAGGCTGCCTCAGTCAGTGGTCTAGGTGAGTGTTTCTGCAGACTGTGAGGGGAGGCTGCCTCAGTCAGAGGTCTAGATTAGCGTTTTTGTCCGGGCAGCCTAGGGCCAGGGGGGAAATTACTGTAATTAGTTAGTGTGTGCTCAGGGGGGGTTTTCTCCCACATGGCCATTACCGAACTAGCTGTCTTACCACGTGGTCTGGAAGTCTTCCTCTGGCTCTCTGTTATTTCTTGAACTGTCCCAGTCAGTCCTTGTTTTCCCAGCTATGTCAGTCTACTCATGGTGGACAGGCAAACCTAAAATAAAAACAGAACAAGGAAAGTCTAAACAAATTGAGAGCAGTCTCTAATTACAGCTGCATACCCACCCTACATCCCACTGCTGGCTTTTCTCTGAGGCTAAGCAGGGTTGGTCCTGGTCAGTCCCTGGATGTGAGACCAGATGCTGCTGGAAGTGGTGATGGAGGGCCAATAGGATGCACTCTTTCCTCTGAGGCTAAGCAGGGTTGGTCCTGGTTCGTCCCTGGATGGGAGACCAGATTCTGCTGGAAGTGGTGTTGGAGGGCCAATAGGAGGCACTCTTGCCTCTGGTCTAAAAAAAATATCCCAATACCCCAGGGCGGTGATTGGGGACATTGCCCTGTGTCGGGTGCTGTCTTTTGGATGGGACGTTAAACAGGTATCCTGACTCTCTGTGGTCACTAAAGATCCCAAGGTACTTATTGTAAGAGTAGGGGTGTTCCCCGGTGTCCTGGCTAAATTCCCAATCTGGCCCTCAAACAATCACGGTCACCTAATAATCCCCAGTTTACAATTGGCTCATTCATCCCCTTCCTCTCCCCTGTAACTATTCCCCAGGCTGTAAATGAGACTATGTTCTCAGTCAACTTACCTGGTAAAATAAGGGTTCGATAAAATAAAAATAAATTACTACCAATGATTTAGACAGACTAAACTGACAGATTTACAGCAGACTAGAGTCTCATAATAACTATACTTGTAGATGGCCCATGGGTGGATATGATGTTTGACCAGGTGTAGTCAGAGATGTAGAAGGGGTGAGGGTGTTGGGACTGTTGTGTAGAAGGGGTGGGGGTGTTGTGTAGAAGGGGTGAGGGTGTTGGGACTGTTGTGTAGAAGAGGTGTGGGGGTGTTGGGACTGTTGTGTAGAAGGGGTGTGGGGGTGTTGGGACTGTTGTGTAGAAGAGGTGTGGGGGTGTTGGGACTGTTGTGTAGAAGAGGTGTCGGGGTGTTGGGACTGTTGTGTAGAAGGGGTGTGGGGGTGTTGGGACTGTTGTGTAGAAGGGGTGTGGGGGTGTTGGGACTGTTGTGGAAGAGGTGTGTGTGGGACTGTTGTGTAGAAGGGGTGGGGGTGTTGGGACTGTTGTGTAGAAGAGGTGTGGGGTGTTGGGACTGTTGTGTAGAAGGGGTGGGGGTGTTGGGACTGGTGTAGAAGGGGTGAGGGTGGGACTGTTGTGTAGAAGAGGTGTGGGGGTGTTGGGACTGTTGTGTAGAAGGGGGTGAGGGTGTTGGGACTGTTGTGTAGAAGGGGGTGAGGGTGTTGGGACTGTTGTGTAGAAGAGGTGTGGGGGTGTTGGGACTGTTGTGTAGAAGAGGTGTGGGGGTGTTGGGACTGTTGTGTAGAAGGGTGTGGGGGTGTTGGGACTGTTGTGTAGAAGGGGGTGAGGGTGTTGGGACTGTTGTGTAGAAGGGGTGAGGGGTGTTGGGACTGTTGTGTAGAAGGGTGTGAGGGTGTTGGGACTGTTGTGTAGAAGGGTGTGGGGGTGTTGGGACTGTTGTGTAGAAGGGGTGGGTGTTGGGACTGTTGTGTAGAAGAGGGGTGTGTTGGGACTGTTGTGTAGAAGGGGTGTGGGGGATGTTGGGACTGTTGTGTAGAAGGGGTGAGGGTGTTGGGACTGTTGTGTAGAAGGGGTGAGGGGGTGTTGGGACTGTTGTGTAGAAGGGGTGTGGGGGTGTTGGGACTGTTGTGTGATGTTGGGACTGGTTAAGGGGTGAGGGCTGGGACTGTTGTTCTTAAGACTGTTGGGACTTTAGTATATAACATGGAGGGTTTTGGGATTTAGGCCAGGTTAGGGGAGCTGGGTTGTTGTTCTTAAGACTGTTGCTTTAGTATATAACATGGAGGAGTTTTGATTTAGGCCAGGAGGGTTAGTTGTTCCTATGTGTTTTGCTGTAGGGCTAGCCAGGAGGGTTAGTTGTTCCTATGTGTTTTGCTGTAGGGCTAGCCAGGAGGGTTAGTTGTTCCTATGTGTTTTGCTGTAGGGCTAGCTAGGAGGGTTAGTTGTTCCTATGTGTTTTGCTGTAGGGCTAGCCAGGAGGGTTAGTTGTTCCTATGTGTTTTGCTGTAGGGCTAGCCAGGAGGGTTAGTTGTTCCTATGTGTTTTGCTGTAGGGCTAGCCAGGAGGGTTAGTTGTTCCTATGTGTTTTGCTGTAGGGCTAGCCAGGAGGGTTAGTTGTTCCTATGTGTTTTGCTGTAGGGCTAGCCAGGAGGGTTAGTTGTTCCTATGTGTTTTGCTGTAGGGCTAGCCAGGAGGGTTAGTTGTTCCTATGTGTTTTGCTGTAGGGCTAGCCAGGAGGGTTAGTTGTTCCTATGTGTTTTGCTGTAGGGCTAGCCAGGAGGGTTAGTTGTTCCTATGTGTTTTGCTGTAGGGCTAGCCAGGAGGGTTAGTTGTTCCTATGTGTTTTGCTGTAGGGCTAGCTAGGAGGGTTAGTTGTTCCTATGTGTTTTGCTGTAGGGCTAGCCAGGAGGGTTAGTTGTTCCTATGTGTTTTGCTGTAGGGCTAGCCAGGAGGGTTAGTTGTTCCTATGTGTTTTGCTGTAGGGCTAGCCAGGAGGGTTAGTTGTACCTATGTGTTTTGCTGTAGGGCTAACCAGGAGGGTTAGTTGTTCCTATGTGTTTTGCTGTAGGGCTAGCCAGGAGGGTTAGTTGTTCCTATGTGTTTTGCTTTAGGGCTAGCCAGGAGGGTTAGTTGTTCCTATGTGTTTTGCTGTAGGGCTAGCCAGGAGGGTTAGTTGTTCCTATGTGTTTTGCTGTAGGGCTAGCCAGGAGGGTTAGTTGTTCCTATGTGTTTTGCTGTAGGGCTAGCCAGGAGGGTTAGTTGTTCCTATGTGTTTTGCTTTAGGGCTAGCCAGGAGGGTTAGTTGTTCCTATGTGTTTTGCTGTAGGGCTAGCCAGGAGGGTTAGTTGTTCCTATGTGTTTTGCTTTAGGGCTAGCCAGGAGGGTTAGTTGTTCCTATGTGTTTTGCTGTAGGGCTAGCCAGGAGGGTTAGTTGTTCCTATGTGTTTTGCTGTAGGGCTACCCAGGAGGGTTAGTTGTTCCTATGTGTTTTGCTGTAGGGCTAGCCAGGTGGGTTAGTTGTTGTTCCTAAGACTGTTTCTCTACTCAGGGTTACACAAGAACAGAGCTTTGTGGTTGGCTAGATGGTATGCTCTGAAGTTTAGTATCCTCCCGAATATGTCAGAATGCAACTGTCTCTCATTCTGTCTGCACATACCTTCACACAATGCATTTGGTTCCAATGTAGTATAACAATGAATACCACATTCCATTCTCTGAAGTTATTTGAAATTAAAAGTTGAACTGAATCAGTAGGCGTAATCATTCCCTGTACAATCACCAAGTAATTTAAACCTGCGTGCCACTATGGAATGGACTTTATTTCTAGTATCATGAAACAATATCTACGTTTTAAAGACTGTGATTATCATGAAGCAATATCTACGTTTTAAAGACTGTGATTATCATGAAGCAATATCTACGTTTTAAAGACTGTGATTATCATGAAGCAATATCTACGTTTTAAAGACTGTGATTATCATGAAACAATATCTACGTTTTAAAGACTGTGATTATCATGAAACAATATCTACGTTTTAAAGACTGTGATTATCATCAAACAAAATCTAATTTATAAAGGCTGTGATTATCATGAAACAATGTCTTCATAGGCTCCTTCACCATATTATTGTCCCTAACTGTTTAGGCTTATAAACTAACTATAATCTCTGCACTCACAGCCTAATCTGGTCTACTTGATTTGGTGTTCAGTTCCCATTTTAGTAATAGTCTGTGATGTGAGACTATGGAAGGTTCAGCTTGTTGCAACAACCAGGTGTTTTCTTCTCTTCTTGGTGTCTCAGCACGTTCCTAGGTCTGAGGTCACCCTCCACATCATTAGCCCTGTAGGCACCAGGCAGGAAACCACTCCAACTCTGCCTGAACAAGCACCAGTGGTATTTCGTTACCAGCAAATGTGCAACATTGCAGCTGACAGAATATTTCAACAGGCTTTTACATTGGTTTGTCATATCAGGTGATTTGTATTTTGCGATAAAGATGAATAATTTCCACATCAACATATTAAGACCAACGTTATAGACACGTTAACCATCGTCTCGCTTGCCTCACCCATGTAGAGACGGCAGATGTTTCACAGTATGATGATGCGTTTTGCAGCATATAATGAATGCATCATATTGTGAAATTTGGAGAAAAAAAAAACTGGGATGTTTTTTAATCAGATCCTCTTTGTGAACAAAAGTTTTTTTTTTAAACACCGAAATACAAACGAAAATACTCAGAAAATCTAAAATACACAAGAATGTCATAAACCCGCCCATCTGATTTAGAGTCATTCAGATGGCAGGAGAACATGAAATAAGCCAAGGCGAAAATGTGTTGAATTGCAGAAAATTTGCTTTAAAAAGAGCTAAATGTTGTCTCTGCGGCCAAGAAGATTATCTCTAAAATGTTCAGTCGGATAACATGGCGTTGGCCACCACCACCGCCACGCACCACCTCCACGCACTCGCCGTGACCTTAAGGAGTCGTCATGCTTCGGCTAGGAGAACTAAACACAGACACGCGTAGGAGAATAACATAGTGTACACAGAGAGACACTTGACTAGCAAGGAAATTCACGTATTTCCCTTCTAGATATGCGTTACCTAGCAAGACATCTATAATAGGCAAGATACGGAGGATGGCTATAAGGGCATACGGTCTAGAGGGTGCTGGTGGACTGTTTTAAGAGTTATTCTGATTCCAAACTGCTGCAGAAGATTCTAGATTTTTCCGCCTCCAGCTGTCCTGCCAGGTACCACAACACCAAGTCCATGTTGTCCTGAGAGATGCAGTTTTCCCCTGACATCAAATCTGGATGCACCCTTATCCAGGTATGTTGATAATACAATGTTGGAATCGGTTGAACTTCTCCTGTTTCTAATTTCCCTTGATACTGCATACACATCTACAGCGCCTTCATAAAT
This sequence comes from Oncorhynchus tshawytscha, assembly GCF_018296145.1. NCBI lineage: Eukaryota > Metazoa > Chordata > Actinopteri > Salmoniformes > Salmonidae > Oncorhynchus > Oncorhynchus tshawytscha. The sequence goes on from NC_056454.1 coordinate 48,918,360, forward strand.
TATTCACACCCCTTGACTTTTTACAGCCTGATTAAATTGAGATTGTGTCACTGATCTACACACAATACCCCATAATGTCAAAATTACAGTTTTGACATAAATCTACTTGAAAATCTATGGCAAGACCTGAAAATGGTTGTCTAGCAATAATCAATAACCAATTTGACAGAGCTTGAAGCATTTGGAAAATAATAATGGGAAAATGTTGCACAATCCAGGTGTGGAAATCTCTTAGAGACTTACCCAGTAAGATTCACAACAGTAATCACCCTTAGAGACTTACCCAGTAAGACTCACAGCTGTAATCGCTGTCAAGGGTGATTCTACAAAGTATTGTCACAGGGGTGTGAATAATTATGTAAATGAGATGTTTCTGTATCTCGTTTTCAATAAATTTGCAAACATTTCAACAAACATGTTTTCACTTTGTCATTCTGGGGTATTGTGATGTCATTATGGGGTATTGTGATGTCATGATGGGGTATTGTGATGTCATTATGGGGTAAAAAATTATTTGACTAAAAATAGGTTTATATTTTATATCTGACATATATTAATCTTGTCACCTCTCATTCACAGGAAGCTGGGCGTACTACCCCCACTCTCGTTGTCAGGGAGTCATAGAAAATGCATTGAGCACCATGACTGCAAGGATGAGGATTCTTATTCGGCCAATCGTGTGTACCACTGCTGAAAAGGCTAATGACGTTGTGAAGACCTGTGTGGCCCTCCACAACTACCTGTCCTCCACGGATGAAGTTCATAAACCAAACGCAAGATTACGTGCCTCTTCCACTTTTGCTGACACTCCCGTCCCTCCTGGCAGCTACCAACCTGGAGAGTGGAGGAGGGCTTGTGGCAGGGGACAACCATCTCCAAGAGCCAGGGAGACTCTCTCTTGTGCCAGGGTGACACAGCTTGCAAGCAAAACAAGAAATAAGCTCTTCCTCTCCCCCCTGGACGTGTGCCATGGCAGGAAGACATGGTTAGGAGAGGACAACTCAGCCAAAGGCCAGCCAATCAGAACAGGCCTTTGTTTTCCACTGCTCACCTTGATGGATGCATACAGTTCTTTGTGTGCACTGTGAACCAAAGTACTTTGTCCTAAAATGTAGATTTTTAATCTTGTTAACAAAATGAAAGTCGATTCTATGATGTCTGTGTGCATTCATTTAGATTTGAACTACACCACCAGTAGAAGCCAGCCTGTAAAGTCTGTGACACACAGCTCTTCGGGTACGTTGTCACACAGCTCTGGGTACGTTGTCAGCATGTGACTTCAAATAGAATGCATTGAAACACTTTGTATTGAGATGAAGAAACCAAGCTTTTTTTTCCCAGCACACAATAAATAATCCATCTGGTCTCTGAAAGTAAACCACAATACAACAGTGCTAAGAGCAGACATGTTAACAACACGTTAACAACACGTGTCAATTAAATATCATTAAAGTGTCATAGTGTAGATAGAAATATCTGGCCAGTGACGAGGTGGTGCTTGGGGCTAGTGACCAGGTGGTGCTTTGGGCCAGTGGGGCTTGGGGCCAGTGACCAGGCGGTGCTTGGGGCCAGTGACCAGGCGGTGCTTGGGGCCAGTGACCAGGCGGTGCTTGGGGCCAGTGACCAGGCGGTGCTTGGGGCCAGTGACCAGGCGGTGCTGGGAGGCAGAGAACAAAACCTGGTGCTTTCATGTAAATATCAGACTGGGAAGTATTGATGTTCACTATCTCTTCCTATCTGAAAGGGTAGCCAATGACATAACACCCCAAAAATGTTATAATTATATATATTTTTTACCCCTTCTCCCAAATTCCGTGATATCCAATCGGTCTTATCCCATCGCTGCAACTCCCATACGGATTCGGGAGAGGTCGAAGGTCGAGAGCCATGCGTCTTCCAAAACACGACCCCGCCAAGCCGCACTGCTTTTTCTCACACTGCTCGCTTAACCCGGAAGCCAGCCGCACCAATGTGTCGGAGGAAACACCGTACAACTGCCGACAGAAGTCAGTGTGCCACAAAGAGTCTCTAGAGCGCGATGGGACAAGGAAATCCTGGGCCGACCAAACCCTCCCCTAATGCAGATGGGCCAATTGCACGCTGCCTCATGGGTCTCCTGGTCGTGGCCGGCTATGCCTCGACACAATCCCGTCTCGGAGCGCTACGGACAATTCCTTCGACCTCATGGCTTGGTTTTTGCTCTGACAAGCACTGTCAGTTGTGGGACCTTTTATATAGACAGGTGTGTGTGTGTGTGTTTCCAAATCAATTGAATTTTGGACCCCAATCCAGTTGTAGAAACATCTGAAGGATGATCAATGGAAACAGGATGTACATGAGCTCAATGTTGATTTTCATAGCAAAGAGTCTGAATACTTATGTAAATAAAGTATTTCTGTTTTATTATTTGTAATAAATTAGCCAACATTTCTAAAAAGCTGTTTTTTGCTTTGTCATTATGGAGTATTGTGTGTAGATTGAGGATTTTTATTTATTTAATACTTTAATACTAATTGTGTGTAGATTGAGGATTTTTATTTAATTAATACTTAATACTTTAATAATAATTGTGTGTAGATTGAGGATTTTTATTTAATTAATACTTAATACTTTTATAATAAGGCTGTAATGTACATTTTTTTTGTCTGAGAAAAAAAGCCAAAGGGTCTGAATATTTTCTGAATGCACTGTGTTTCTGCAGTGGCAAGTGGAAACACAACCAACTCTACCACACTTGGGAAAACATTGCCTCATGTATGTCCCTCCTCATTGAGTAACATGTGTGTCAGAGATTGCATTGGCTAGACAGGGTGTTGGTTGTGAGTCATTTCCTCTTGGGAAAATATAGTTTAATCTCCAGGCTCTGATTTAAAACTCATCGCTGCTGCTCCCTTCAGGAAAACATCAACCAGTCCATTCGGCTGTGGTCTGTCGGTGTCTTGCCTAAACGTCAGACTGTTTCAACTTTTACTGATGCTCCCTTCAGGAAAACATCAACCTGTCCATTCGGCTGTGGTCTGTCGGTGTCTTGCCTAAACGTCAGACTGTTGGTTGATGGGTTTAGGGGGAAGGAGACTATAGGGTCAGACCATATTAACAATGGGGATACTGTAGTGATGGAGGTTGATGTGTATAGGGGGAAGGAGACAGGGATACTGTAGTGATGGAGGTTGATGGGTTTAGGGGGAAGGAGACAGGGATACTGTAGTGATGGAGGTTGATGGGTTTAGGGGGAAGGTGACAGGGATACTGTAGTGATGGAGGTTGATGGGTTTAGGGGGAAGGAGACAGGGATACTGTAGTGATGGAGGTTGATGGGTTTAGGGGGAAGGTGACAGGGATACTGTAGTGATGGAGGTTGATGGGTTTAGGGGGAAGGAGACAGGGATACTGTAGTGATGGAGGTTGATGGGTTTAGGGGAAGGTGACAGGGATACTGTAGTGATGGAGGTTGATGGGTTTAGGGGAAGGTGACAGGGATACTGTAGTGATGGAGGTTGATGGGTTTAGGGCGAAGGTGACAGGGATACTGTAGTGATGGAGGTTGATGTGTTTAGGGGGAAGGAGACAGGGATACTGGAGTGATGGAGGTTGATGGGTTTAGGGGGAAGGAGACAGGGATACTGTAGTGATGGAGGTTGATGGGTTTAGGGGTAAGGTGACAGGGATACTGTAGTGATGGAGGTTGATGTGTATAGGGGGAAGGAGACAGGGATACTGTAGTGATGGAGGTTGATGTGTTTTGGGGGAAGGAGACAGGGATACTGTAGTGATGGAGGTTGATGGGTTTAGGGGGAAGGAGACAGGGATACTGGAGTGATGGAGGTTGATGTGTTTAGGGGGAAGGAGACTAGACAACAGGATTTAAGTCAAACACAGTAGCAGCAGCAGCTTGTATGTGAGTCAGTATACATTTATGTGCATATTGTGTGAGTGATCAGATGATGAGTGAGTGTTTGTGTGAATGATCAGATGGTGGAGTGAGTGTTTGTGTGAGTGATCAGATGATGGAGTGAGTGTTTGTGTGAGTGATCAGATGATGGAGTGAGTGTTTGTGTGAGTGATCAGATGGTGGAGTGAGTGTTTGTGTGAGTGATCAGATGATGGAGTGAGTGTTTGTGTGAGTGATCAGATGATGGAGTGAGTGTTTGTGTGAGTGATCAGATCAGATGATGGAGTGAGTGTTTGTGTGAGTGTGTTGGAGTGACATTCTGTGTGTGTGTGTGTGTGTGTGTAAGGCTCTGTGAGTGTGTTGGAGTGACAGTCTGTTTGTGTGTGTGTGTGTGTGTGTGTGAGTGTGTGTAAGGCTCTGTGAGTGTGTTGGAGTGACAGTCTGTGTGTGTGTGTAAGGCTCTGTGAGTGTTGGAGTGACTGTGTGTGTGTGTGTGTGTGTGTGTGTAAGGCTCTGTGAGTGTGTGTAAGGCTCTGTGCTCTGTGTGTGTGTGTAAGGCTCTGTGAGTGTGTGTGTGTGTGTGTGTGTGTGGCTCTGTGTGTGTGTGTAAGGCTGTGTGTGTGTGTGTGTGTGTGTGTGTAAGGCTCTGTGAGTGTGTGTGTGTGTGTGTGTAAGGCTCTGTGAGTGTGTGTGTGTGTGTGTGTAAGGCTCTGTGTGTGTGTGTGTGTGTGTAAGGCTGTGTGTGTGTGTGTGTGTGTGTGTGTGAGTGTGTGTGGCTCTGTGAGTGTTGGAGTGACAGTGTGTGTGTGTGTGTGTCTGTGAGTGTGTGTAAGGCTCTGTGAGTGTGTGTGTCTGTGTGTGTGTGAGGCTCTGTGTGTGTGTGTGTGTGTGTGGCTCTGTGTGTGTGTGTGTGTGTGTAAGCTCTGTGAGTGTGTGTGTGTGTGTGTGTGTGTGAAGGCTCTGTGAGTGTGTGTGTGTGTGTGTGTAAGGCTCTGTGAGTGTGTGTGTGTGTGTGTGTGAGGCTCTGTGAGTGTGTGTGTGTGTGTAAGGCTCTGTGAGTGTGTGTGTGTGTGTGTAAGGCTCTGTGAGTGTGTGTGTGTGTGTGTGTAAGGCTCTGTGAGTGTGTGTGTGTGTGTGTGTGTGTGTGTGTGAAGGCTCTGTGAGTGTGTGTGTGTGTGTGTGTAGGCTCTGTGAGTGTGTGTGTGTGTGTGTGTGTAAGGCTCTGTGAGTGCTCTGTGTGTGTGTAAGGCTCTGTGAGTGTGTTGTGTGTAAGGCTCTGTGAGTGTGTGTGTGTGTGTGTGTGAGTCTGTGAGTGTGTGTGTGTAAGGCTCTGTGAGTGTGTGTGTGTGTGTGTGTGTGTGTAAGGCTCTCTGTGTGTGTGTGTGTGTAAGGCTCTGTGTGTGTGAGTGTGTGTGTGTAAGGCTCTGTGAGTGTGTGTGTGTGTGTGTGTAAGGCTCTGTGAGTGTGTGTGTGTGTGTGTGTAAGGCTCTGTGAGTGTGTGGTGTTTGTGACAGTGACAGTGTGTGTGTGTGTGTGTGTAAGGCTCTGTGAGTGTGTGTAAGGCTCTTTGAGTGTGTGTAAGTCTGTGAGTGTGTGTAAGGCTCTGTGTGTGTGTGTGTGTGTGTGTGTGTGTGTGTGTGTGTGTGTGTGTGTGTGTGTGTGTGTGTGAGAGGCTCTGTGTGTGTGTGTGTGAGCTCTGTGAGTGTGTGTGTGTGTGTGTGTGTGTGTGTGTGTCTGTGAGTGTGTGTGTGTAAGGCTCTGTGAGTGTGTATAAGGCTCTGTGAGTGTGTGTGTGTGTGTGTGTGTAAGGCTCTGTGAGTGTGTGTAAGGCTCTGTGAGTGTGTGTGTGTGTGTGTAAGGCTCTGTGAGTGTGTGTAAGGCTCTGTGAGTGTGTGTGTGTGTGTGTGTGTGTGTAAGGCTCTGTGAGTGTGCATAGACAGTTCAAAACACTGAAATAAAAGGTAAATAAAAATACAAGGTGAACTCGGTCCTATTTTGTTGGCTATTTATCAGTTGTATTGCTTGGGGATAGAAGCTGTTCAAGAGCCTGTTGGTGTCAGACTTGATGCACCGGTACCTCTTGCCGTGCGGCAGTCAATATGCTTTCAAAGGTATGGCTGTAGATCCTTTTCAGGATTTGAGGGCCCAGGCCAAACATTTCCACCTCCTGAGGGGGAAGAGGCAGAGTGTTGGAGTGACAGTGTGTGTGTGTGTGTGTGTGTGTGTGTGTGTGTGCAGTGTCGTGCCTTCTTTTCGGCTGTGTGTCTGGACCATTTTAAGCCTTTTGTGATTTGGACACCGAGGAACTTGAAGCTCCACAACAGCCCTGTGGATGTGGGTGTGCTCGCCCCCCGTTTCCTATTGTCCACGATCAGCTCTTTGCCTACCCCTCACCACCTGGGGGCGGCCCGTCAGGAAGTCCAGGATCCAGTAGCAGAGGGAGGTGTTCAGACCCAGAGTTCTATGCTTGGTGACAATCTTGGGGGGGACAATGGTGTTGAACGCTGAGCTGTAGTCAATGAACAGCACTCCTCTTATCTAGGTGGGCGAGGGCAGTGTTGAGTGCAATTGAGAGTGCGTCATCTATGAATCTGTTGGGGCGGTATTCAAATTAGAGTGGGTCTCAATGGTGTCTGGGATGCTGGAGTAATGTGTGCCATAACCAGCCTCTCAAAGCACTTCATGATTACAGATGTGAATGACACAGGGTGGTAGTCATTGTGGCATGAAGCCTCAGAGTTCTTAGGAACAGGAATGATGGTGGTCATCTTGAGATGTGAGGATTACAGACTGGGACAAGGAGAGGTTGGAAATGACTGTGTATATATCTGCCAGCTGTTCTAAGCATGCTCTGAAAACACACCCTGAAATACCACCCACCATGAGGCTTTTATGAGTGTTGACCTGATTATAAACCTTACTCAGGTCGGCCTCGGATAGCGAGATCTCCCAGTCCTCTAGGTCAGCAGGGGCCATCATGCATGGTTCTGTGTTGTTTTTTGTTGAAACATGGATAAAATGTATTGAGTTGGTCTGGTCTCTACCAGGCATGGTTGGGCAGATCACGGCTGGGTCTTCCTTTGTATTCCGTAATGGACTGTAGCCACATGTGGCAGGCGTCGGAACCTGTGTGATGTGATTCCACCTTTAATCCTTTATTGGTTACCATGGTAAATCCATTATTATCATTCCGAACGAAGTAGCTGTAAAAAAAGACAATAGTCTCTACAAGACAGAATGTTGAATAACATACTCTTACTTTACCGGTTGTACATGTTGTTGGTCCTTTTGACAGGAGGTGGACATACACTGGGTCATGTTCATTAGGCAGCAAATGGAAGACAAGGGACTGAAACAGGGAAAGGAGTAACTTGCCTTGACAAGAATAAATGCTTGTTTAACGGGGGCACATTTAAAAAAAGACATTTTTTTGTTTGGTGTGCCGTTATGAAAACAACACAGATGAGATTCTTTCATGCAGAATCCCCTTAAAGTGATGGTGTTTCTTCACTAAAACCACAATGATTTCTTCCTCACAGATGATCGTAAGAATAACGAGGGGCTCCAGATGGAATTTAAGTCCAACCAGTGGTTTGGTGCCACGGTACGGTCACATGGTGAACACATCCTGGTGAGTGTCATTTTGAAAACATTTTTTATTTTTATTTCACCTTTATTTCACCAGGTAGGCCAGTTGAGAACAAGTTCTCATTTACAACTGCGACCTGGCCAAGATAAAGCAAAGCAGTGCGACACAAACAACAACACAGAGTTACACATGGAATAAACAAGAGTACAGTCAATAACACAATAGGGGGGGGAAAGAAAGGGACCTCATGTCCTTATCTCCATGGTTCCATGACGTGTTGAATGATGCAGAGCCTGTTTTGTCGTTTTTGAATGTCTCTTAAAAAGATATTGAAAAGGTTTGCTTTACCTTTTTGAATTTGGATCCCGCGACCTGGATATCTATCCAGGGATCTTGCTAACAAAACGTTTTAAGAGCTGCTTGGCGTAGCAGCTAGCGTAGCTGTTACCTAGCTATCAAACTAGCAAGTTTTCCTTGACAGCTTGAACACAGCCCGCGGTGCGGTTATCCCTTGTGGCTGGAACCGCAGATTGTCTAAATCCCTGCTGTTTGTTGATGTTTAAATCTGCCCTGCGACCTGCCCCTTACCTGGAAATGCATGGAGTATCAGCATCAGCCTACACTGATACCCTGGCATCCCAATCCAAAGGAGTTCTGGCGAGGACAGTGTTTCTCTATCACTGGTGAAGGATCTTTTAAAACACTAAAAGGGTTTTACTAGCAGTTGTTACAACAACAGGAACATATGTTCAAGAGATTTGTCCAAATACTGATTGATTCAACTAACAAAAGAATGGACGAGCTGACCAGAGATGTCCAAGACCTTAATAGCAGTTTGTCTCCCAGGGAGACGTGGCGAGAGGGAAACAAACTAGAAGTCCACGTGAGACAACATCGGTACTGTCTGTGAATCAGTATTACAAATGACTGGGAAAACAGACTATCTAGACTATCTATTTGGGTATTTCATAACTTGTGTATGCAATTGAGCACACAGCCATGCAATAGACAAACTTTGGCAGTAGAATGGCACATACTGAAGAGCTCAGTGACTTTCAACGTGGCACCGTCAAAGGATACCACCTTTCCAACAAGTCAGTTCATCAAATTTCTGCCCTGCTAGAGCTGCCCCGGTCAACTGTAAGTGGTGTTAATGTGAAGTGGAAGCGTCTAGGAGCAACAACGGCTCAGTCGCGAAGTGGTAGGCCACAGAAGGTCACAGAATGGGACCAGCGAGTGCTGAAGCGAGTAAAAATCGTCTGTCCTCAGTTGTAACACTCACTACCGAACTTACTAAGAACTGTTAGTCGGGGGCTTAGTGATATGGGTTTCCATGGCCGAGCAGCCTCACACAAGCTTAATATCACCATGCGCAATGCCAACCTTCGGCTGGAGTGGTGTTGTAGTGGTTTTTCTCCACAAAAGGGCTTTATTACAGACAGAAATATTCCTCAGTTTCATCCGCTGTCCGGGTGGCTGGTCTCAGACGATCCGGCAGGTGATGAAGCTGGATGTGGAGGTCCTGGGCTGGCGTGGTTACACAATGTTTGTGGTTGTGAGGCCGTTTGGTTGACTTTCAATTTCTCTAAAACGACATTGGAGGCGGCTTATGGTAGAGAAAATTAACATTACATTCTCTGGCAGGACCGAGTTTGGAAAACGCTGCTCTAACACACACACATTGTTGTTTTTGTATTGTTTGTATATTATTGTATTTTAAATTTATGAACACATCCTGGTGAGTGTCATGTCCTTATCTCAGAACCTTATGATCAGATGGTGAACACATCCTGGTGAGTGTCATGTCCTTATCTCAGAACCTTATGATCAGATGGTGAACACATCCTGGTGAGTGTCATGTCCTTATCTCAGAACCTTATGATCAGATGGTGAACACATCCTGGTGAGTGTCATGTCCTTATCTCAGAACCTTATGATCAGATGGTGAACACATCCTGGTGAGTGTCATGTCCTTATCTCAGAACCTTATGATCAGATGGTAAACACATCCTGGTGAGTGTCACGTCCTTATCTCAGAACCTTATGATCAGATGGTGAACACATCCTGGTGAGTGTCATGTCCTTATCTCAGAACCTTATGATCAGATGGTGAACACATCCTGGTGAGTGTCATGTCCTTATCTTGGAATCCAGAACCAAATCTTGCGTGCGCCAGCTAGCGAACAGTCTGTAACGAGAGAAGACCCATTTTCTCTATCGAGTCTCTGTGACTGTTGCGTGGCCCTGCTGTTGTTGACTGTACTCATGAGGTGTTGTGTGTCTCTCTCTCAGGCCTGTGCTCCTCTCTACCAGTGGAGCACGTACAGCGTGTCAGAGAGAGAGCCTGTTGGAACGTGTTTCCTGAAGAAAGGACAAGAAGTTGTGGAGTACTCTCCTTGTCGATCTAGTAAGTGACTGAGAAAATTGTTTTTTTTTTCTCAATCCAGCAATTTATGCCTAGAGATTCTTCATTAAAAAGTGGATTGTAGTCTGGGATTAGATCTGGGAAACTGGCTCTATATCTGTTTATATCAATAACTGCAGATTGAGATGACCCCACCTGGTTTACCATTGAGAGATGATTAAATTGTTCTGTGTTTGGGTTTGCTCTGAACAGAAGCCAACTCTCCAGAGGGACAAGGCTTCTGTCAGGCTGGATTCAGTATTGACTTTGTCAAGGTGCGTATTGTGTTTTGTGTCCTCTTTGTCAAGGTACGTATTGTGTTTTGTGTCCTCTTTGTCAAGGTACGTATTGTGTTTTGTGCCCTCTTTGTCAAGGTACGTATTGTGTTTTGTGTCCTCTTTGTCAAGGTACGTATTGTGTTTTGTGCCCTCTTTGCCAAGGTGCGTATTGTGTTTTGTGTCATCTTTGTCTCTTTGCCAAGGTGCGTATTGTGTTCTGCGTCATCTTTGTCTCTTTGTCAAGGTGCGTATTGTGTTTTGTGTCCTCTTTGCCAAGGTGCGTATTGTGTTTTGTGTCCTCTTTGCCAAGGTGCGTATTGTGTTTTGTGTGTCCTATTTGTCAAGGTGCGTATTGTGTTTTGCGTCCTCTTTGTCAAGGTGCGTATTGTGTTTTGTGTCCTCTTTGCCAAGGTGCGTATTGTGTTTTGTGTCCTCTTTGTCAAGGTGCGTATTGTGTTTTGTGTCCTCTTTTCCAAGGTGCGTATTGTGTTTTGTGTCCTCTTTGCCAAGGTGCGTATTGTGTTTTGTGTTTTGTGTCCTCTTTGCCAAGGTGCGTATTGTGTTTTGTGTCCTCTTTGTGTTTTGTGTCAAGGTGCGTATTGTGTTTTGTGTCCTCTTTGTCAAGGTGCGTATTGTGTTTTGTGTCCTCTTTGTCAAGGTGCGTATTGTGTTTTGTGTCCTCTTTGTCTCTTTGCCAAGGTGCGTATTGTG